>NC_071256.1:38651469-38866469 GCF_023375685.1 Ictalurus furcatus
CACAACAGGGGGCGCTAATTACACACGTCCATGTCAGGTGTGATGTTTCATTACTTCATCAGCATGTATACTGGGTGTGCTGTTTCTGTCAGGTAACTCTTTACTGTTTCTGTTTTCAGATTTAAATATTATCATTTTACATGCATGTGTGTGTGTGTGTGTGTGTGTGTCAGAGAGAGAGAGAGTGAGAGAGAGAGAGACCTGCAGTCATGAGGACATTGCGTGCAGTCGGGTGCCAGCTAAGGATCCCCACACGCTTCGAGTGACCATCCAACTTCACCACTGGCTCCTTCAGAGGAACCGTCAGACCCCCGTCAGGAATCTCCCAGATCTAACACACACACACACACACACACACACACACACACACACACACATCAGTTGATGATGTCGGTCTCTCTCTCACACATGCTGAAGCAGCATAAGTCCAGATGTTCAGGATGTAGTTTGATCATAACACAGCGCAACCGCTGTAAAAGATCAAAGGCCAAAGCCACTCACCATTACGCTGCAGTCCTCAGAGCCACTGGCGATGATGTTGTCATTATGTGGACACCATTCGATGTCCAGCACGGGTCCGGTGTGTCCGCAGACGGTGGGCTGAGACATATCGATACGTCCCGTCTGTAGGATAAGAGAGACAGACAGACAGACAGACAGACAGACAGGAGGAAAGAGAGAGGAGTAATGAGAGAGTATGGAATTAATACATCGTCACCAGTAGGGGACGCTGTGTTACAACACTCACAGGGTTAAAGCAAAACTTTATACTCAAGAAAGCTTGAAAATGATGCAATGATGTAAATGATGTAAAAAAATAAATAAATAAATAAATAAAACCTTATAATGACATCTTCACAATTAACAAACGAGATCGTAGCCCGTGTTGAGATGAAAATTAATCAGGAGGCGTTTTACATAAAGGTAAAGACTAGAACAAAATGTTTGCCTATCGGAAATGGTAGCGCCCTTTATTATCCAATGAACCCTTAAAGAACCCTTAAAGAACTCTTAAAACAGAGCATGAGAGAGAAAGTAAGACAGAAAGGTTAAACAGAAATGGTGAGACAGAGAGAGTAAGAAAGAGAGGGAGAGACAGAGAGCATGAGACAGAGATGGCGAGGCAGAGAATGAAGCACAATTGAGTTTGAAGGTCAGGGGTGCACATAACTTTGGCCAATCAGACCTCAAGTCAGGGGGTAAGAGCTATACACAACAACAACAACAACAACAACAACCCTGAACTGAATTCATATGGAGAGAATAATCTGACCATAAATATGTTTTCATGCACTTAAGCAATGTCACTGAAACCCACACGCTTAAAAAAAGGGTTCTTCAAGGGTTCTTTAAAGGTTCATGAAATAGTTATGGGTTCTTAGCTTTCAAAAAAAGGGTTCCATTCTAACTCAGTAGTAAGGGTTCTCCAAGGAACCTTCAAGGGTTCAGACAGAGGTCCAAAAGAAGAACCATTAACGGTTCCTCATTTTCATTTTAATGTCGAACGGTGGTTTCTGAATGTATAAAATATATATATATTTTTAAATAAAAGGAGTCAACTTTAAATGAGGGCAGAGGGATTTGATGATATAATATCAATCTCGTGATAAATTATTCCACAAGAACTGTTAAAACTTTTACAGGTTAATTTTTTTCCCTCCTTTTCCTTTAACTTCGTTTTTTTTTTTTATGTCTCTTCCCTTTTTTAGTAGGTGCCTTGACCTTCAGAGTATGATCACCAGACACACGCGAGTAACTGATGTGAGTGTGTTTCTGAAACAGACAGCTGCCTTTCTTCTCGCACACTCAATCTGCTTGCTTGTCACCACATCCTGTGCAGATACACAAACTGCCCAAATATGGCAAAAAAGTGAGCACATGTGTGTGAGAGAGGGAACGAGAGGAAAAAAACAACAGACGTGCAAAAGATCTGATGACGCTCGATGAAGAAACCTGACTTCCTGATTCGCATAAACGCTCGCAGAGATGAGTCAAGTGATGTGTCGACTCTTTTGACTCAGCTCTTTTAGGTGAACGTTGAGCGCTGACTCGCATGTAGGAGCATCTTCTTTCTTCCTTCCTTCCTTTCTTTCTTTCTTTTTCCTTCTTCCTTCCTTTCTTTCTTTCTTTTTGTGTTTAACGTAAACGTAGTTAAAGTGGTTAATCAAAAACGCTTTCATCGAATCCTCTTTTCAGCATCCGAGCTGTTTGAACAATCAGCATGAAATGTTGTTCATTTGTTAAGTAAAAGGAAGAGTACGATTTCATGAAACTATTTCCGGCAAAATAAGAACGATCGCAACATTTGTTAGGTTTAAACAAAGAAATGAATAAAAAAATGGCAGTGAGCTGAAAGAGTCGACTCACTGGTGAGCCGGATCAAATGATTTGACTCACCGAACAGAGCTGGAGCTTATTTTTTTTTGAAATTCAAACGCTGACAAATGAAAGAGAGACCAAGTTCAGATCAGATACCGGCATCCAAGCCGAGTTTACAAAGCTGAGCTGAGATTAGTTTGTTTTAAATTATTATTATTATTTAAATAAAACGTAATTATTTGGGTCTCTGCTGTTAAATACAGTCGTATTAAATGTGCACCGGTTCCTCTGAACACTCCTGAGCACATTATTGTGTGTTTTTTTTTTCTTTCAGAAAGTCAAACAGAAAGTGTGTTAAAGTAGGAATAGAGGAAAATAAATTGCAGTGTGAACACGTGACCTTCAGGTCTTCACGTTTGTTTGTTTGTTTGTTTGTTTGTTTACTAACCAACCTGGACCTTTTTTTACATGCACGATGCCTCCATTCAAAATAAGTAAATAAAAAATATAAGTAAAACAAAAGAAAACAATAGTTGGGCATTAATTCACTTACAAGAAATGAACGATATTATAATGAATAATAATTACTAATCAGATTTGCATATTCATATATTAGTGCATAAGTATGTTCAATATTTTTAGTGTATAATTTTCTGTTCTGTGAGCATCTGTGCATAATTCATCGCTGTCTTGCTGTGTTCACATCAGAAGTTCATCCTTTTGTTTTGTTACTTTATTTTGTGTCATAGCGTCTATCGCTACACGTTATTTTAATGCCCATGATGCACTGCGGGCGTGTCTCAATAACCCGGTGCTCACCTTGCTGAGCGGCAGGACGATGAAGGCTCCTCCTCCGCTGGCGTCCACGATCATGGCCACGAACTTGGGGTTGACGGTACAGAAGTTGCTGTCCCACGTCATCTGAGAGATCCTGATGTCATCGTAGCACTGGTCCGCCTTCAAGGCCTGGCCGAAGACGTGGCGGAATTTACTGGTCCTGACGACTTTCCTGGACATGGTGAGCTGCGGAGACGGAGAGAACGCTGGAGCGTTAGCGAGCGGATCAGGAGCGGCCACGTCCGTCCCGCGTCGTCAAATTCACAGAATTCTAAACATTCTAAACAAGATGAGGACGAACTAGCATCGCAAATCTAACCGTCATTTACTCACGATCGGACTCGGGTTCGACGAACTGACCTACACGCTCTTTCTGTTTGGTCGCCCACTGCGATGGAAAATATCTTTACTTACTTTACTTATTTTGGGTCAAATTGTGTTAGCAGCTATTATAGACACTTAGAAGGTTTTATTATTTTTTAAAAATCCTAGTTTGCTTTCACATACACAGTGTTCAGTGTGAGAGCGGTGTGAGAGCGGCGTGTGAGCGTCCTCGGCGCGGTTCTTTAGTCAGGCGAGAACACGACAGTCTCACTCCGAATCTCGGTTCGGTTCCAAGAGAACTCAAAACTCCAAAGTGAGAAAGTGATTCTGAATCGACTCACTCGAGGAAGTGAATCCGTCACGCTGTGTGTTTTGGGTTGTAGCATTAATTTCCTTCTAAACTGAGTCAAAGGACAGAGCTGCAGAAATGCCACGTGTTATGGAGATTTGAGAAATGAGCACATTATAAACTCGTTATCTGTATCGTTATCGAATCATTTATTGAGCGCCGGCTCCACGTTCTCCACGCTCTGGTGGTTTTTTTGTGATTTCTATGCGCACTTCATACACATTTCACTTTTTCTCATCAGCGTATTTCTGACCAATGAATTAAAGAGGGGTTTTTTTCGTGCCTGTTTCCAGCTCTACACGCACCGCACCGGCTTTTACTTTTTATTAAAGTTTAATTATTTAACCAAACAAACCAAAAGAACAAATTTCAATTTCATTCAGACTCAGCAAATGAACTGACAGTTGTCACGGGCGGCTGTGGATCAGGTGGTAGAGCGGGTCGTCCACTAATCGTAGGGTTGGCGGTTCGATTCTCGGCCCATGTGACTCCACATACCGAAGTGTCCTTGGACAAGACACTGAACCCCAAGTTGCTCCTGATGGCAAGTTAGCGCCTTGCATGGCAGCTCTGCTCCCATTGGTGTGTGTGTGAATGGGTGAATGAGACACAGTGTAAAGCGCTTTGTAGAACCTACAGTTAATAAAGTGCTATATAAGTGCAGAAACTAGCCAATCACACTGTATTTTTTAACCTGATGGCTGAAAGGTCTACAGTTTAAAAACAACACTTCACTGAGGTTTGAAGGCAAAAATGATTTCTCACTACAGTGTGTGTATCTTTGGAACATCATTAACCATCACCGCTCTGCACGGGTTATTGTCCTTGTCAAAGGCAATGAAATTACAGACCACTACCTCACTGCAGGATCATTGCTGTTGTCCCTTTGGCTAAGTTCAATGGCCTTTTAGATTATCATAAAAGAACATATTAAGATGTATAATGCACCTGAGACACGGGCTGATTCATTAAAAAAAAAAAAAAAGAAGCAGATTTGTGATAATAATTTACTTGATATAACATGCACCTAAATAATGCCATGATTGCAACTCGGGGAAAATGGTTCTTCAAGGGTTATTTGAAGATATTTAAGGGTTCATAGCTTCTAAAAAACCTTAAGGGTTAACTCAGAGGAACTGAAGAACTCTTAATGGTGCACCAAAGAACAGTGACAAAAAGCACTATTTAAACTTCCTACTATATATATATATATATATATATATATATATATATATATATATATATATATATATATATATATATATATACACACACATTTATTTGTTTATTTATTTTATTTATTTTTAATGAGGAGCTTGTATGGAGAGTTTCAGAGTTCGCTTTGAAAAGCTGATTTGAAAAAACAAAAAGAAGAAGAGAGAGAATTCCAAGTTAGAGAATTTTTTTTTTTTAAATGCGTTTATAGAAATAACCGAGAGTGTGTGAGATCTCACGAAGGCAATAATTAAGGAAACTGAACACTAAGAGTAAACGTCTTGATGCTGGGAATTAAATATCGAGAGAGCACACACTCGAGGTGCACTCAGTTGTACGACGTAAGTACATGGTGGCCCAAAGCAGGTTCCTTTTGGTTGCATATACACTGGATGCATGAAGGTGCTCTTTTTTTGTTGTTGGTGAAAGCATGGTGAAACTGTTCCACAGGAAATGGCTTAAAAAGGAAGCGTATTGTTCAAGATGGCAGTAAAGTTAACGTGAGAAAGGAGAAAGTGTCGAGCAGAGTGATTTTTTTCTGCACCTTTAACACCACATGGCAACAGAATGGTGCAAAAATGAACACGAAGTCCTAATATCACTCCACACATTCATCTCTTTCATTAGAGTGATCTGTATTTATGTGCAGAGCTTCATCCTGCTTCATCACAACACACACGCATGAAATAGAGGAAGGAAAGAGAAAGAGGATGCTGGTGCATTTAGTTTTTTCTTCTTTTTTTTTTGCTTTGCATCCTCGTCTCTCTGCAGTCTCTCAGAAAGTAGGCTTACTGCGGTGTTAATCGAGGTCTTCGAGAACTTCCGGACATGACAGGACGTGTGAAATTCACTCTGAAAATACACTCATTCTTCTTCGTTGTTAACGATGGCGTTCGTTTCAGTTACAGAGAAAACGGGGTAATCGTAAATCCCGGCTGTTCTGAGAAGCATGCACACCTTTCTACAACCGTGTAACAGTTCCAAAAGGTCTAACGTTGCTAGATAGAACATTGTTAGGATGGTTTTTTTTTTTGCTCCAGCCTGACCTTCGAAGAACATTCTCTGTGAGCTGATCTCTATCGTATATCGCTTTACGATAGACATCTCTCATGAGGTACAATAAGGTGTTAATGGAGGCGAGTGTGAGATTTCAGTTAAACCACATCCTACTGAACGAACATACAAAGAACCGAGACACGCCTGTGTGTCCTCTACAGCTCCTTCGGGTCAATTGTTGGTCTTTACAATATGCAAATGAGCCTCTAAACAATCATGTACATCATTACGGGTAAACTTTACTACAGCAAGAGCTCAACTGCAAACCCTGCGTGCATTAACATGTCCACCATGATGTTCATATCATGCAGATATCTAGTGCTTAGGTGCAGCACCGAGTCTCATAGTGTCACCTTTAACGTCACGCCATTTTTGAAAGCATTAACGGTTAAAACAAAAGAGGACGTTGCAGTCAGATAACCGTGTCAACCCTCGTACCTTCAAATTTAGCACCATTTATCCGTTGTATCGCAAAAAGACCCGTATTAACGCTTAGACTGTACACTTTTACATGATTGAACCCCTTGCAAAGCGTTAACTGGACGATTTTTCAGTCCTGCACTCTTGGAAATAAAGGTACCGACCGGTACTTTTCCTTAACGTTGACATGGTACCATCAAGAGCACATCATTTGTACCTTTAATGTATATTTTTATACCTTTAAAATACTTTCAGGTACATCATTTGACCTTGAGGACCATTATGTACCATTAAAGCTTTTCTCGCTTTAAAAGCACTACATGCACCTTAGCGAGTGAATGATAATACAGTAAAGGTACAAAAGGTGCACCCTTGACGGTACTTTTTCTTACGCTTATCCTTCACCTAGAAATGTGGATATAGTGACCTTTAAAATGATTTAAGTTATCTTTTACGTGCAACGTTCTACGTACAACACACTAAAGGTACTACAGGAGTAGTACCTTGGAGTACCCATTTTTTTCGGAGTGTAAAATTAAGCATGCCTACCATTTTTGCGAACAACGCTTGTACCTTAAAACCATTAGAAATGTAGTACTCTTTCTGTGTAGCCGTGCCATCAGTGCACATGACGTCAATTTCACCGTTAAGGATTTTTTTTTTACGCCCAAAAACATCATTTCTAAACAAAAAAGTCTGAAAACTTATTTTTTTTCTTTTACAGATTTTTTACAGATGCAAAAGTCTCAAGCATCTCATATTTACTCATTTGCATATTTTCCCCCCCATGTCCAAATAACTGATGGAGCTTTAGATGCGCTCACGTCGGTTCACACCGGTTCACTGTACCTGCAGCTGGAGGCTGGGCGGGGTTCGGAGCCGGTTCCGGTTCTGGCTACTGACTAAGTGGACGGCAGGAGAGAGGAGGAGAAGAGAGAGACAGACAGACGGACAGAGAGAGTGTAGGAGCCAGAGAGTGTCTGCTTAAATGGCAGAGGAAGTGAAAGTTTTACCGTGCAGATGAAAATGGGAGGCGTCTCCCTGAGACGTGTTGGCTTTTCTTTCTTTCCTTTTAAAGAGTTGCTCGAGATTGCAAAAGGGCTTGTCGTCTTCTCTGTGTCATGTGACTTCAATTTAGTGTCTGGAAGAAGAAGAAAGAACCCGCCTTCAAGTTGTTGAGTTTTCAAAGCACAAAACAGCACAAACCTTAACATTTCTTCATGAAACACTGTACATGTAAACATACGTATCTCTGAGGAAGAATCCAGGAAGTAACTGCAGCGTATTTCACTGCAGTTTGTGGATGTAGTGAAAGTAAAGCGTGGTACACAAAAAGTCTTGTCTGCATCCTGTTCTTTATGAAACGTTGCATATTACGCTTAACTTTCACTAATTATTCACAGTATGGCCAAAAGTATGACCATTAAACCTATATAAGCTTGTTGGACATCCTATTCCAAAATCATGTGCATTAATATGGCAGTAAGAGCCTCCAATCTTCTGGGAAGGCTTTCTACATGGTTTTGGAGCGTGTCTGTGTGAATTTCAGCATTAGTGAGGTCATTTACATTTACGGCATTTGGAAGACACCCTCATCCAGAGCGACTAACATTTATCTCGTTTATACATCTGAGCAGTTTTAACTTGCTCAATGGCCCACAATGGCAGCTTGGCGGTGCTGGGATTTGAGCTCACGACCTTCCAATCAGACACCCAGTATCTTAACCAATGAGCTACTACGAGATCAGGCACTGATGTTCTAAACGAGAAGGTCTGGCTCACAAGAGACGTTCCAGTTCATCCCAGAGGTGTTCGGTGGAGTTGAGGTCAGAGCTCCTCTACACCAAACTCATCAAATCATGTTTATAGAGTGTGCTTTGTACACGGGGTGCTGTCATGCTGGAACAGGAAAGGACCTTCCCTAAACTGTTGCCACAACACTGGAGGCATACAATTGTGTTAAATGTCACTGTATGTTGTAGCATTAACGCTAACATTAACATTCCCCTTCACTGGAACTAAGTGACCCAAACCCTGAAAAAAACTGCCCCAGAGCATTACCCCATAATTCTCCTGGCATCCACCAAACCCAGCTTCATCCATCAGACTTCCAGAAGCATGATTCGTCACTCCAGAGAACACGTTTCCACTGCTCCAGAGTAAAGTGTCGGTGCTTTACACCGCTCCAGCCCACGCTTGGCATTGCACACATAGTGTGCACACATCTTAGGCTTGTGTGCAGCTGCTCAGCCATGGAAACGCATTTCGTGAAGCTCCTGACTCACGGTTCTTGTGCTGATGTTGTTTCCAGAGGCAGTTTGGAACTTTGTAGTGAGTGATGCAACAGAGGATGGGTGATATTCACACACTATGTGTTTCAGCACTCGGAGGCCCTCTCTGTGAGTGTGCGTGGTGTGCCGCTTCGCGACTGAGGCCTGAGCTGTTGTGACTGCTGTTGTGACTGCTGTTGTGACTGAGGGCCGAGCTATTGAGGCCTGTCCTGGATGCATCCATTTCACAATAACAGCACTTACAGTTGACTGGGGAAGATCTAACTGGGCAGATATTTCACAAACTGACTTGACAGTGCAACAGTTAAAGTCACTGTGCTCTTCAGTACGACCAAGTCTACCGCTCATGTTTGTCTACACAGATCGCATGGCTATGTTTTATTTTATTTATTTATTTCAAAATGGGACAGTGTACATTAATCAACATTCATAAATGTAAACGTACACAAGTTAGCCTGAAGGCTAAATTTTCATTGGTAGTCTCTTTGCCAGATGGTATTAGGCATAAGTGGCTGATACACTTGAACACAATAAGGAGGGGTGCATATACTTTGAGCCATATAGTGCATGCATAAATGTATATGCATACCTACTTACAGCTGATCACATGTTATATATATATATATATATATATATATATATATATATATATATATATATATATATATATATATATATATATATTGTGTAGGTCCCCCTTGTGCCACCAAAACAGCTGTGACCCTGTCGAGGCTGTGGAGTCGAGGCATGGACTCCACAAGACCTCTGAAGGTGTGCTGTGGTATCTGGCACCAAGATGTTAGCAGCAGATCCTTTAAGTCCTACAAGGTATGCAGGTTGTGAGATGGGGCCTCCACGGATCAGACTTGTTTGTCCAACACATCCCACAGATGCTGGATCGGATTGAGATCTGGGGAATTCCGAGGCCGAGTCAACACCTTGAACTCTTTGTCATGTTCCTCAAACCGTTCCTGAACAATGTTTGCAGTGTGTCAGGGAGCGTTATCCTGCTGCAAGAGGCCACTGCCATTAGGGAATTCTGTTGCTATGAAGGGGTGTACTCGGTCTGCAACAGTGTTTAGGTAGGTGGTACGTGTTACAGTAACATCCACATGAATTCCAGGACCCAAGGTTTCCCAGCAGAACATTGCCCAGAGCATCACACTGCCTCCACCAGCTCGTCTTCTTCCCATAGTGCATCCTGGTACCATCTCTTCCTCAGTTAAGCGATGCACGCACACCCGGCCTCCACATGATGTAAAAGAAAACCTGATTCATCACACCAGGCCACCTTCTTCCATCGCTCCATGGTCCAGTTCTGATGCTCACATGCCCGTTGTAGGTGTTTCGGTAGTGTACAGGGGATCAACATGGGTGCTCTGACCGGTCTGCAGCTACACAGCTCTATACGCAGCAAGCAGATAACCAGATGATGACGGGTTTCCTTCTGAGTCTGGTTCCTCTCAAGGTTTCTTCCTCATATCGTCTCAGGGAGTTTTTCCTCACCACCGTCGCCTCTGTCTGCTCATTAGGGATAAATTCATACATTTAACATCTATATCCTGAATGTATATATTTTTGTAAAGCTGCTCTGGTACAATGTCCACTGTTAAACACGCTGTACACATAAAACTGAATTGAAAAATTGAAGATTATCCCAACTTTCTCACACTACAGGGCATCAAGTCGAAAATACCGAAAAATCTGATAAACATATCATAGCTACAAAAAATTGTTACAGTTAGCGTTGGGGAAAAAAAAGTAACTATTGGAGTAACAATAAGATCTAAAAAACAAACAAACATTGATGCGGAAAATAATCGCAGATGTTATGAACGTGTGTATGGATTTGGGAGGATGATATACAGTAGATAAAAAATAGAACAATTTCAATCCCAACACTCTCTTAAGGGTTCTTCGGTTGTCCCTCTGGAGGAACCCTTAAAGGTTCTCTGAAGAACAACAAAGTGTTCCAAGTCGAACCATTTTATGAGGCTAAGAATCCTTTGTTTATTTGATTGTTTTTCTGTTTTTTGATCTCATTTCTGGTTTTCTCGACTTGCTTTCACTTCCACTAGTCCATGTTGACTGTTGATCACCTGACTCTTGCCTGCACCTGGATCTTGATTCTGGATTATGTATTTGTCCTGATTGCTACGTTCAATAAAACTCTGTACACCTGCTCCTGTGACTA
The DNA here is from genome assembly GCF_023375685.1 of Ictalurus furcatus. NCBI lineage: Eukaryota > Metazoa > Chordata > Actinopteri > Siluriformes > Ictaluridae > Ictalurus > Ictalurus furcatus. The sequence continues at coordinate 38,662,475 of NC_071256.1, forward strand.
TACCTGCATACCTGACAGAATACTTCAGCAACTCATGGACGCAGCAGATAATTGCTACAATGGACATTGTCTCAAAGGAGCTTTACAGAAACATATAAACACAGGATGGAGATTTTAAATGTGTGAATTTCTCCCTATTGAGCAAGCCGGTGGTGACGGTGGTGAGGAAAAACTCCCTGAGATGATATGAGGAAGAAACCTCGAGAGGAACCAGACTCAGAAGGAAACCCGTCCTCATCTGGGTAACACCGGATAGTGTGAAAGTAAAAGAAAGTTCATTATGGTTTTATATGAAGTCTGTTTTTTTTTAACTAGTCCACTGTTCACTAAAGGAGACCTGAGTGTAAAACTGCATGTGGTGATTGCAGTCCTAAGGCCATCGCAGCAACCGTAGTCCCAGCAACCACAGCGAGAACGTCCATGTGGAATTGAGGTCCAAAACCTCCTACAAAGGCTTCCTGCAGCTATTCCAAAGAGTGTTTGACCATTCTCAGAAGAACAAGGAGATTGGTTAGCAGCTCATCACATTGATGCAAGGGATGAAAAGTGCTGCTGAATTTGCACTCAGCTTTCGCACATTGACAGCAGGTAGCAGCTGGAACGAGCTGACACTTAAGGGCACATATCGGCAACGGTTCAATGCTGAGGTAGCATGCCATGATGACCAGATATCCCTTTATGCACTTATCGACATTTTCATTCACCTACATGCCGTTCTCAAGAATAAAGGGAATGCGAATACAAACGTATTCCCGAGGTCCAGCCCACAGAACCCATGCAACTGGGCCAGATTAAATGGAATGATATGGTACGCCAGAGGTGAAGTCGAGAGAAATTATGCTTTTACTGTGTCAGTCCCCAGCACCAAGTGGCCCAGTGCTCATCATGGTCTCCTGTCAACGTCTCACAGTCCACCCCTGAGTGTCCATCCTCACGCCTCGCTCCAACATGGTGAGTCCACCCCGATTACCTTCTCACCCAAATTTTGTGCTACCAGTTCAGAATATTTTCTGACACAGTATTTGACTATAGATTACGTATTTGTCTTGATCGCTACGTTCAATAAAGCTCTGTATACCTGCGTCCACACCTGCGTAATCCAAACCCAAATTATTGCTCATTACTTTCTTCTAAAAATCTCTGTACTTGATACAAAAATCGTTCTTATCCTCCAAAAAAGGTTCTACTGGATGTCTTTCTGATACGGAAACACTGTTCTAGAGTGCGTCCCCCCAGACGGACAACCAAAGATCCCTTAATACTTCTAAATTACTTAGATGAAAACAGAATTTATTTGCGACTGTTTCAAATATATCATTTTTAAAAATCAGCATATAATGTTGAATAAATAATAAAAAAAAAGCCCTGACTTACTGTCCTGTTATGACCTTGTCAGACAAGTCCTAAAAACACTTGCACACAAAAACAAACAAACAATTCAAACACACACTCATAGCTACAGTGAACTCCAAACTTTAGTTTTAGATGCTTGTTTTAAGTGTTTGAGAGTAATCAAGCAGATAAAACCGTAATGGAGTCTCGGAGAACTGTAGCAGGTTCTCCAAGATGGAGGAAATCTTTATGTAACGTGCTGGAGAGAATGCGGCAGGACACAAGTTTATTAGGACAGATCCAGCAATCATCGTCATCGTCCATAGCAGTGATCAGAACACAAGCCGACAACATTAAACCCAAATAATCCATAACCCAAAAACACGAGGGTCAAAACCAGGAAGTACTAGACATAAGATCACGGCTCGAACGTGACGACACGGCGTCACGATAAGACTCGGCAGTGAGACACAGGAGGATATAAAACTAATCAAAGGTTAAGCATAGAACACCTGGAAAACAATCAGGAAACACACCAATGACAGGACAGGGGTGGACCCTAACCCTAACCCTAACCCAGTGAACCTGAGAGAACTGATCCAGCTATAAACACAAACTCTCACAACAATTACTGTAGAAATGTTTCATATCGTTATCGTTGCCCTATAGAACTTCTTTCCTACATCCTCAGACTCTCGCACAGTTCTGTTTAACGGACTATAAACCCATAAACGCACCACATTTCACCTTGAAAAATGAACTGTTTATGTTTCTTCTTTTAAACAGAACGCAAAAACACCTGACCAAAGTAATATTTAATAAAATGCATATGAAAATAAAATGTAGCCTAAAAAAATAGCAACAACAACAACAACAACACTGCTGTAGCTGCGAATATCATATTGTAATCATATTTGCTGGTCCCTTTTTCACTGGTGGATGAGGTAGAAGGGGGCCGATACTCTTTGTGACGCAACATATGGAAGAAATCGAGTGTAGATAGAAGTTTAAAAATAAAAACGAGGGTTTATTGTGTGTGTTTAAAGGGTTAAAAGTGTGTGTGTGAAAACAAACATAAACCAGTGTGAAGATAAACTCATGTTAAATCCAAAAAAATGAGTAAAAGTAGAGAACAGGAAGCTCAAAACACGTCCACGGCTTCTTCGCTCGAGTGTAATATACATCGTTCATCTAGACGGAGCCGAACAACAACACTGTCGAGCAGAGACGTGACACGAGAGCTTCCTTTACCAGAATCAACTAAATTAAACACAGCATTGGGGGGAAAATATACAAATATTAAATATGGAATAATGGAAATATAATCAGAAAAATAAAAACAAACAAACCAAAAAAAGGTTCAAAGTACTATTATTAAATCTACAGTTGTTCCTGGGTATAAATATGCATTGTATTAAAAATAATAATGATAATTACTGTCATTTTAGTAATGATCAGGGAATCCAGCACCTCTGTATTATAACAAACAATAAACAAGTAATAAAACTCTGGAACGTTCTCTGCAGTAACGAAAATCTGGAACGTTCTCTGCGGTAACGAAAGTCTGGAACGTTCTCTGCTGTATCGAAAGTCTGGAACGTTCTCTGCAGTAAGGAACTGTAATGAAAAGTTTTACACCGGTGTGATTGCTTTTCACTCAGGAACCCTCCATATCTTCTCCATACAGTACAGGACCTGAGCTGCTCTTGGGAAAGACGTCCCACTCTCAATTTCTCTTCATTGCGCTCCCTTAATATATATATATATATATAATGCCCTACATTAATAAGTAATGGAAGTCTGTCTCAATCCACACCCAGTTCCTCAGTGATGTCACAAAGATGTCGCTGATGTGGTTTAGGACACAGTGAGACTTTTATCTTGGACTGTGTTGTCTATAAGAATAAACATGAAATAAACTTCACTGTGTAGCTCAACACTGGAACGTTATTCGTGAACATCGCCGAGACGACCGGAGTCACTTAAAGACAGCAAGAAATGGAAATTTCCAGTCAAATGGCTCCCTCTGGTGCCAGCTATGGAAACTACAGCAGAAGCAATGTGGACAATCAGTCATAACTTTGAGAAAATCAGAAACATCTCTGGAGGTTTGAACAAGACAAACTGCAGATTAACATGTCATGTACTGTAGGAACACAGAGCAAAGAACTTTCTTAAAGAAAACACAAACACAACAAACTGCTGGAACGTGGATTTGGCTCGTGACGAAAATAAAAACAGGACAGAGGTACAGACTGGTCCAGGATCAGTTAAAGGAATGAATGTCTGAGTGAAATCCTGTTTTTCCTCATTCAATAAAAAGAACACACGTGTCCTTGTTGTCGATATATTGATATTTGAAGAGGTGTCTTATGGTTTTATCTCTCTCATACACATTAGAGTTTGTTTGAACAGAACCCTGGCGTGTTCTCTGCCTTGGTGCGGTTCTTTTAAACGGGCACACTCGGGTCTGAGAGCGTCTGAGCGAGGCGGTCTCGATTTGCGTTCGTGTGAAAAAGTGAGAAAGTGATTCGACTCTGAATCGACTTTGGCAAAGGGCTGCAGTGTAAAAGTAATAAACAACATTAGGACGTGCTGTTATAGGAAAATAATCAACGTCAGGGTGGTGACGGTAACTCCGTTTCATCACACCATCACAAAGTTGATTATTTTCCTATAACAGCGCGCCCCGAAGTGTTCTATTCCTTCCGTATTTATACATGTCAGCAACCGGGGGAAAATGGTCCAGTTTGTAAAATCGGTTTTTGTTTCGTTCCATAAATAAAAGCAGCAGAAATTAAACTTAAAAACGTCAAGTCAGCATTTCTGCTCTGAGGAAAATAAAAAAGTTCTGCAGATCTTTTGCTCTTCACACGTTGCTAAAGCCCCAGACGTGTGACCGAGTCACAATAAGATGTGGTTTGAATTTTGTGGTTAGCATGTGATCAGCTCACAAACGCTGCACGCAAAACACATCCTGTCTGTTAGAAACGTGTCTTTATATTAAAATCAAAGATATAATAATTACTAAAACCCTCCAATCCTCCAAAACCCACCAACCCGAAAACCCTCCAAAACCCGAAAATCCTCCAAAACCCTCAACCGTAAAACATTCCAAACCTCCAAAACTGTCCAACCGTAAAACCCTCCAACCTTCCAAAACCCTCCAACCCTCCAAAACCCTCCAACCTTCCAAAACCCTCCAACCGTAAAATCTTCCAACCCTCCAACCCTAAAACCCTCCAACCCTCCAAAACCCTCCAACCCTGCAAAACCCTCAACCGTAAAAAACCTTCCAACCCTCCAAAACCCTCCAACCTTCCAAAACCGTCCAACCGTAAAACCCTCCAACCTTCCAAAACCCTCCAACCGTAAAACCTTCCAACCCTCCAACCCTAAAACCCTCCAAAACTCTCCACCGTAAAACCCTCCAACCCTCCAACCATCCAAAACCCTCAACCGTAAAACCCTCCAACCCTCCAACCCTCAACCGTAAAACCCTCCAACCATAAAACACTCTAAAGCCCTCCAACCCTCAACCGTAAAACCCTCCAACCCTCCAACCATCCAAAACCCTCCAAAACCCTCAACCGTAAAACCTTCCAACCCTCCAACCCTAAAACCCTGCAAAACCCTCAACCGTAAAACCTTCCAACCCTCCAAAACCGTCCAACCGTAAAACCCTCCAACCTTCCAAAACCCTCCAACCGTAAAACCTTCCAACCCTAAAACCCTCCAAAACCCTCAACCGTAAAACCCTCTAACCCTCCAACCATCCAAAACCCTCAACCGTAAAACCCTCCAACCCTCCAAAACCCTCAACCGTAAAACCCTCAAACCCTCCAACCCTCCAAAACCCTCAACCGTAAAAACCCTCCAACCCTCAACCGTAAAACCCTCCAACCCTCCAAAACCCTCAACCGTAAAACCCTCCAACCCTCAAACCCTCCAAAACCCTCAACCGTAAAAGCCCTCCAACCATAAAACCCTCCAACCATCCAAAACCCTCCAACCCTCCAAAACCCTCAACCGTAAAACCCTCCAACCCTCCAAAACCCTCAACCGTAAAACCCTCCAACCCTCCAAAACCCTCAACCGTAAAACCCTCCAACCCTCCAAAACTCTCAACCGTAAAAGCCTCCAACCCTCAAACCCTCCAACCCTCCAAAACCCTCAACCGTAAAAACCCTCCAACCCTCCAACCCTCAACCGTAAAACCCTCCAACCATCCAAAACCCTCCAACCCTCCAAAACCCTCAACCGTAAAACCCTCCAACCCTCCAAAACCCTCAACCGTAAAACCTTCCAACCCTCCAAAACCCTCAACCGTAAAACCCTCCAACCCTCCAAAACCCTCCAACCCTCCAAAACCCTCAACCGTAAAACCCTCCAACCCTCCAAAACCCTCCAACCCTCAAACCCTCCAAAACCCTCAACCGTAAAACCCTCCAACCATCCAAAACCCTCCAACCCTACAAAACCCTCAAACGTAAAACCCTCCAACCCTCCAAAACCCTCCAACCCTCCAACCCTACAAAACCCTCAAACGTAAAACCCTCCAACCCTCCAAAACCCTCAACCGTAAAACCCTCCAACCCTCCAAAACCCTCCAACCCTCCAAAACCCTCAACCGTAAAACCCTCCAACCCTCCAAAACCCTCCAACCCTCCAAAACCCTCAACCGTAAAACCCTCCAACCCTCCAAAACCCTCCAAAACCCTCCAACCCTCCAAAACCCTCCACCGTAAAACCCTCCAACCCTCCAAAACCCTCAACCGTAAAACCCTCCAACCCTCCAAAACCCTCCAACCCTCCAAAACCCTCAACCGTAAAACCCTCCAACCCTCCAAAACCCTCCAACCCTCCAAAACCCTCAACCGTAAAACCCTCCAACCCTCCAAAACCCTCCAACCTTCCAAAACCCTCCAACCGTAAAATCTTCCAACCCTCCAACCCTAAAACCCTCCAACCCTCCAAAACCCTCCAACCCTGCAAAACCCTCAACCGTAAAAAACCTTCCAACCCTCCAAAACCCTCCAACCTTCCAAAACCGTCCAACCGTAAAACCCTCCAACCTTCCAAAACCCTCCAACCGTAAAACCTTCCAACCCTCCAACCCTAAAACCCTCCAAAACTCTCCACCGTAAAACCCTCCAACCCTCCAACCATCCAAAACCCTCAACCGTAAAACCCTCCAACCCTCCAACCCTCAACCGTAAAACCCTCCAACCATAAAACACTCTAAAGCCCTCCAACCCTCAACCGTAAAACCCTCCAACCCTCCAACCATCCAAAACCCTCCAAAACCCTCAACCGTAAAACCTTCCAACCCTCCAACCCTAAAACCCTGCAAAACCCTCAACCGTAAAACCTTCCAACCCTCCAAAACCGTCCAACCGTAAAACCCTCCAACCTTCCAAAACCCTCCAACCGTAAAACCTTCCAACCCTAAAACCCTCCAAAACCCTCAACCGTAAAACCCTCTAACCCTCCAACCATCCAAAACCCTCAACCGTAAAACCCTCCAACCCTCCAAAACCCTCAACCGTAAAACCCTCAAACCCTCCAACCCTCCAAAACCCTCAACCGTAAAAACCCTCCAACCCTCAACCGTAAAACCCTCCAACCCTCCAAAACCCTCAACCGTAAAACCCTCCAACCCTCAAACCCTCCAAAACCCTCAACCGTAAAAGCCCTCCAACCATAAAACCCTCCAACCATCCAAAACCCTCCAACCCTCCAAAACCCTCAACCGTAAAACCCTCCAACCCTCCAAAACCCTCAACCGTAAAACCCTCCAACCCTCCAAAACCCTCAACCGTAAAACCCTCCAACCCTCCAAAACTCTCAACCGTAAAAGCCTCCAACCCTCAAACCCTCCAACCCTCCAAAACCCTCAACCGTAAAAACCCTCCAACCCTCCAACCCTCAACCGTAAAACCCTCCAACCATCCAAAACCCTCCAACCCTCCAAAACCCTCAACCGTAAAACCCTCCAACCCTCCAAAACCCTCAACCGTAAAACCTTCCAACCCTCCAAAACCCTCAACCGTAAAACCCTCCAACCCTCCAAAACCCTCCAACCCTCCAAAACCCTCAACCGTAAAACCCTCCAACCCTCCAAAACCCTCCAACCCTCAAACCCTCCAAAACCCTCAACCGTAAAACCCTCCAACCATCCAAAACCCTCCAACCCTACAAAACCCTCAAACGTAAAACCCTCCAACCCTCCAAAACCCTCCAACCCTCAAACCCTCCAACCCTACAAAACCCTCAAACGTAAAACCCTCCAACCCTCCAAAACCCTCAACCGTAAAACCCTCCAACCCTCCAAAACCCTCCAACCCTCCAAAACCCTCCAACCCTCCAAAACCCTCAACCGTAAAACCCTCCAACCCTCCAAAACCCTCCAACCCTCCAAAACCCTCAACCGTAAAACCCTCCAACCCTCCAAAACCCTCCAAAACCCTCCAACCCTCCAAAACCCTCCACCGTAAAACCCTCCAACCCTCCAAAACCCTCAACCGTAAAACCCTCCAACCCTCCAAAACCCTCCAACCCTCCAAAACCCTCAACCGTAAAACCCTCCAACCCTCCAAAACCCTCCAACCCTCCAAAACCCTCAACCGTAAAACCCTCCAACCCTCCAAAACCCTCAACCGTAAAACCCTCCAACCCTCCAAAACCCTCAACCGTAAAACCCTCCAACCCTCCAAAACCCTCCAAAACCCTCCAACCCTCCAAAACCCTCCACCGTAAAACCCTCCAACCCTCCAAAACCCTCAACCGTAAAACCCTCCAACCCTCCAAAACCCTCCAACCCTCCAAAACCCTCAACCGTAAAACCCTCCAACCCTCCAAAACCCTCCAACCCTCCAAAACCCTCAACCGTAAAACCCTCCAACCCTCCAAAACCCTCCAACCCTCCAAAACCCTCAACCGTAAAACCCTCCAACCCTCCAAAACCCTCAACCCTCAAACCCTCCAACCCTCCAAAACCCTCAACCGTAAAACCCTCCAACCCTAAAACCTTCCAACCCTACAACCCTAAAACCCTCCAAAACCCTCCAACCCTCCTAAACCGTCCAACGTAAAACCCTCCAACCGTAAAATAATTACTCATCGTAACAGTGCAAACTCTAGGCATGTGCCGATAAATCAGTATTATATTTAATATTAAAAATTTACAGTGCATAATAATATTATTAGGGAAATCTAACTATTAAAGTTTCACCAGTAGCGGTGCTATGCCTCAGTTTGCATAATATTTGCAGATTTGTTTGTTTTTCTCTCATTATAAACCTTTTACATTTCATTTAAAAAAGGAAACAAGCAAAATAAATAATTGTTCAGAAAAATAAAGTTTATTGGTCTTTAAACAGGTCATTTGTTATATATATTTATATTTATATATATATATATATATATATATATATAAGGCTGTATTAATATCATAACTTAACAATTATCGTGATATCAACATCGGCACATGCCTAGTCATTACTACGTTCCATACGTCTCTAGCTACGTTTCTGTATCATGACATCACACAGTTGTAATATAAATGATCGTTATAAAGTTATGGCGCTTCATTTGTTTGTTTTTGTTTTTTTTGTGTTTGTTTTGTTTTAAATCGAGAAATTTTTATTCGTTTTTTTTAATCCCGAAACACATTCAAGTTCCACACCTTCTCTTTGTATACCTCTGCTTTATATATTAATGCGTATAAAAACATATTAGTGTGTGTGTCGAGTGCACACCGTATGCATATACACATATCTACATTAACATATTTACATTATTCATTAGGTATCGATAATGATATTCACATTGATCCAAAGCCCTTTGTTGTTAAAAATAAATGTAAAAAATAAAGCAATAAAATAAAAGAAACAGTACAGTTTGTTGTGGTTGTATTGCCTCCGTTTCATCCCACACACACACACACACACACACACACACACCTTTCTTGAAGCTGAAAGCTGGACGTTAATAATTATATTGCGCATGCTTAATGTGAAAGCATGACGGAGTGAGCGAGCGCCGGGGATTAGTTCAGGAGTGTTCCACAAAGCGAGCTCACGCAGTAATCCAGGCTAATTTCAACTTGATCAACATCCAAAGTACAAAATACCCCAATATTACCACAGTTAATATATTGACCTTACGTTACTATAGCAACACATGCGTTCGGACAAACCTTTGCTTCGTTCCGTCAGTTTACAACAAAGTTTTCGTTCCGAATTTATCCTGTACAGGAAAGAAGGTTTTTACGTAGATTTGCACGTAACCTTTCCAAATGATACATACATCGATGTATTTAACATAATAACGCTCGCTTCGTTCCCGTCAACCCTTTTGCTTCTAAATCAATCAGTTTAATCGAATAATTAACAAACAGTTGAACAAATGAAGTCTGAATTCGGTGTAATTATAAATATAAATGAATTCCTTCAGCTGTTTGAATTGTTCAGGTGCTATACGTAAGTAGCTATTATTAGCCTGGAATCTTACTTTAAAATGTTTTCTTGCGCATTAAACCGGATCGTGACTGAATGACAGATGCCTTTTAACGTTTAACCATTAGAGATTAGTTCCTTGCTATGAATACAACAACCTCAAGTTTTTATATTTGGTTTTGTATCGAAAAAAGTTTTAAACAAGCCATGTCAGTTCGTGAATCAGACCGGACAGAGTTTGGAAGAAAATATCCTATCTGAACTTTCAGCTCTCGCTACCTAGCTACTCTCTGGTCCGATGAGCCACCTTCAGCTAAATCATCTGCATAAATGCGTGCGATTGGCCGCAACAGAGTTTCGTAAACATTAATCGGCCGTACTGTTCTACTCAACTGGTTTCTTTTTTTTTTGTATTGTTGTTATTAATGATGTAATTATTATTATTATTCAAATTTAATTATTATTAAAAATAAAATAAAAATTTCTTTCAGCAACTCACACATTTAGCTGTTTCCGCAATCATGGATGGTTAGTTCAAGCTTAACTATTTCAAATAAGCCTGGATTATGCTACCTCGCATCACGGAATCCCCTCGAACCGGGTTCTAGAACTATACGTGTTCTGTGATGACGGCAAAACAGGAAGTAGTTCTGATGACACGTGAGGAGTGTTTTAGGAACGTTCAGTGTGTAACGACGTTAATCAAGGCCCTGAATCTTTCATTTGGCAATCAGTATACAAACGAGTCGTGTGTCTAGTACAAATAGCTAACATGCACTAACCGTTTTTTAAATCCCCCCCCCCCCTTGAAAAAACAAAACAAACAAACAAACAAAACAAAACAAAACTCTGAAGTGATTTTCACTCACTGATATAAATCTTTAAACATGCGTTTAAACAGTTATTACTTGGTGAAATATATATTACATCTAAAATAATGTAAAGTAGCATGTAAACAGTACATATGATATGAACAAACTAAACAAATAGTGCTTGTGCAAAGTAAACAAAAAAAAAAAAGAAAAAGAACAACAACATTTAAAATGAGATTACGATTACAGAGTGGTGATGGATGTCGGCTGACGATGCTAAACGCTTAGCAAAGTGAAGGGATTCAGTCATCCTTAGCGTGCTTTTACTCCTCCCCCCAGACCCCATCACACACACACACACCCAACACACCAGAAATACAACTAGGCAAGTGCAAATATTAAGTTTGTTATAAATCAGCAGAAAGTATCGCGTTATTACGTTTTCATCGGACTGTTTGTTTTGGCCAAAAACGACCCGAATGGTGTGCGTCGTGGTGCCAATATTTTAGATAATACGCAAAGTTCCATGACACAAATGAATATTACGATATGGTGTATGCCTAGTACGTCCAATCAGAACAAGTCTGATCTCATCTGCGTAATCTAAACATGAACATACGTTTGGTTGGTCACTTTTTTTTTTTTTGGAGGAAATATACATCATCATCATCATAAACATCAACATCGATATGAAGCTTATTACAACACGATTAACGTCAACTCAGTGTTTAGCAAATAAGAAAATCGTTAAATGCATAGTTTTTCCAATTATTATTATTATTATTATTATTATTATTATTATTATAGACGCGAACATCCATTCCAGCGTGTTATATTGTCCCCGTGCTGAGATGTAAACTTTGGTTAGACGCCAAACGGACACCGATCTCAGAATACTGCTGATGATTTTGGCAAATAAATGTCGTAAGGGCTCGCCGGCGTTCTCGTCTTAATCTGCTCAGCTGGACCTTCGACGGAAAAGCCAGCTGGCGTGCAAACAGCAAATCGTGAACGAAATTCAAAATAAGGATCTGAAGCTACGTCTTTAACCGGGGGAGTTCATACGGAACCAAGATCGTTTTCCGTTCAGACTTCATCGTTACGTAATCTTTAATTAGCGTGTTTTCTGGATTATACGACACGGTGAGTTGAGCTGAGCCTAATTTAATAAGTACGGGATGTATAGTTGTGCATCCACCTGTAATCATTGTGATACGAGCATTTTCTTGTGTATTTACGGTAGGCGCTTTACTCTAGCACTTACGGTAATTTGCTGGTACGTAAATGAATGCTTCTGCTAGTGTGAGGCTAATAGAACACACAGAATAAACATATCGAAATTATTGTCCGGATTATTATTATTATTGATATTAGGAGTGATTGGAGGAAAAGAATGTAATTATAGATGGTTATATTTGCTATGAGTTTATGTTGGATTGTTTTCCCTAGTAGTACCCCAGTGAAGGCGCTAACTATAAAACACACTTCTAGCTTAAATAACATTTAAGCATGTAATCCAGTTACAATAAAATCCCTCCAGATAAGTTTTTTTTGTTTGTTTTTTAAACGTTAATCAGTTCTGCAACAGTGTAATATTCAAGTACTCGGTTCGGTCCAGTGCTAATATTTTGCCCGTTGACAATTCGATAAACGAGCGTAAGCTGACGTCATTAAAATCAACAGGAATAAAATCGAAGTTTTTCTGTCCTGCTGCTGTTAGCGATATAGAGTTAGCATAAACACGGGTCGGTAGAACGCCTACATGTCGACATGCCGGTTAAATAAGTGCTGTATGACGCCTTGCGAAAAAAGGAATGCTCTGATAATATATAAAAAGAAATTCATGGCAAATAAAAATGCCACTTATAAAACGAAAAAAGATTCAATTTTGTGCGTTTTTCGTTTGGCAAACACCGTCTGTCTTTCTTTCTCTTCCATTCCCTTCCTCGGTATCGGAAAAAAAAAGCACCATGAACCTTACAAATCGAACAGCAAACGAAGGAGGAGTGAGAGCTTCCCTTTGCGTCGGATCAAACGGAATTAGAAGAAAAAACGTATGAAGGATGGAGACACGTGATGATAAAATAACGAGGAAGGAGGAGTGCGAGGTGGATGTGTATACTTAAATATTTCTTTATGCGTAAACTCAAGTGTGGACTGTTGTACTACATTGTGTGTAGTGTGTAGTGTGTGTGCGCAGCGTGTGTGTAGCCTCAGAGCAGAGCGGGCGTTATCAGAAGCCATGCTTTCCGCCAGCTGCTGCGAGCGATGAGTGGCTGTGCGATGCAAATGCGCGCTGTGCGATGCAAACATTTTTCCCCCCCGAGCCGCCCCTTTCAACGGCTCCATTGCACCTCAGAATTTTCCATACATCAAAAACAAAAAAAAACATCAGGGTTCCTAAAGTTAATGCTCTGAAGGCTGGTGTAAAAATAGACATATACGTGATAAATGCCATGGTTCAGTGTGTGTACGCAATCCGGTGGTCTCCCGGAAACTCCAGGTGCACCTTCTTGCATTCGAGGACACGTACACGCCTAAACCGCTTAACGTACGTGACGATCTGTCACGTCTTTAACATATGAGTGCGTGCCCGTACCCCACCCCCGCCATCCCACCAACATTTTTTTTAATTATCGCCAAAAACTGAGGTCAGAGGTCAAATGTTGTTACAACCCCCCCACCCCCCCACACACACACATACATGTGTATATATACTCCCTGCACCCCCCCCCCCCACCAACCCCCTTTCCTTTCAGTGCTTAATGCATGTCGAACTGCGAGGATGAACAATAATCTGCACCCGAGGTCAAAGGTCAGAGCTCTACACAGGGATCCAAGTTTGCGAATGAATCCTATGAATCACAAACCCCCTGGATTAAAAACAAGAGTCAAGAGGTCAAAGGTCAGAGCTCGTGACCCCTCCCTGAGTCTAAAGAAAACCTGATGCATGTCAAATTCTAAAAACAAAAACAAAATCATCAAGTCCCGTCGTATGATTCCTTGAAAAACCCCGCCCCGGAGGTCAGAGGTCAACCAGAGGTCAATCAGTCTGCCGGACAGTCGTAGGTGTTGATCCACAGCAGGTCGTCCAGGACACCCCAGTGCAGCGAGAGGATGGAGCCGACCACCAGGACGTGCATGATCTGGTGGCTATTGCACCAGTAGTCAAAGAGACCGGGGCGGAAGCGTTCGGGCACGCGGGCGATGTTGATGACTCCGCCCGACACCGCCAGCGCCTCCATGGTGAGGAAGTGGCGTACCGCCGTGGGGCTTCCGCCGCCCACGCCCAACAACCGCAGCCCCAGGAAGAAGAAGCGAAAGAGCGCCTGTCCCCCGAACGAGCGGAAGCGGCGCACGCTGCTCCGCGCCGTCACAGCGCAGTAAATGGCGTAACTGGACAGACCGATGTAGGTCAGCAGGGCGGCGCCGCGCAGCAACGGGTAGCACAGTAGCGTGCTGTAGACGATGGGCAGAGCGCCTGCAGAGGGGGAAAAAAAGAAAAATAATTACTCATACATTTCAAACAGGGCTGAACAGTGACGATCCAATCCAATACGCAGGTAAAAAAAAACGCTGCTCGTCCTGTCCATCGAGGATCTGTTTATTAGCGATCGATTTTTTTAACCCAGAATCCCAAAGCGAACCCCACCAATCAGAGACGCCTCAGTAATCATGTTAGAAAAAACAAATGGTGGGACGTTAACTGATCTGGTGCCATTTCACACGCGTGATAGGTGCTGGATAACTAATTATTATTATTTTTGCTTCATAAAAAAATTGTTTTTTGTTAGCATTGTTATACACGGTGAGTTTTGATGTCGTTGTTTTATAGTCAGGAATAGAAAGCTACCTGCTTCAATCCGCTTAACACGACTCTGAATACGAGGAACTTTCCCCGTGTTAATATACTACACTGTAGATGTAACTTTCGCATTTAAGTCGCTGACTCTGACCTGATGGCATCCAATAACAATAACGACGACACAAACTAAAGTCGTTATTATGTCAATCACTGCTTTAGTCTTCACCGTAAATAAACCCAGAGCTCCATGCTGGATGAAACAGTTTACACGTGTAATCACGAGGTAATCGTTTTCCTCCGTCGCCACGTCCTCCATCTGTTCCCGACAGACGATGGAGCTTTATTGCTTCACCCCGTTAGCGAGCTGAATGACTCAGAGAACAGAGTGTGAAGGAAACGGAGTGTAGGTCTCGGTGGAAATCTCTTCAGCTACAGTGCTGCAGCTTCCAAGGTCGAGTGCGTCCCTGGTGGAAAACTCCACTGGCGATACACACTCGGGGGTGAGGGGAGTCGAGGAACGAGGAGAGTGAACGCTGCTGTGGGATTTACAGCAGCCTCAAAGTCATTTCAGGAATGTGTGTGTGTGTGTGTGTGTGTGTGTGTGTGTGTGTGTGTGTGAATTAGTACAATCTTTTGCAAAAGTCTTTTCCACCAATGTCTTAGAGATCTGAAGTCAGCTCTGATATCAGGAACAAACAGAAACTTCATTTATATATATATATATATATATATATATATATATATATATATATATATATATATATATATATATATATATGACTTCTCTTAGATTTTACTTT
The DNA here is from genome assembly GCF_023375685.1 of Ictalurus furcatus. NCBI lineage: Eukaryota > Metazoa > Chordata > Actinopteri > Siluriformes > Ictaluridae > Ictalurus > Ictalurus furcatus. The sequence goes on from NC_071256.1 coordinate 38,677,683, forward strand.
AATTTCTGTAAACGTTGTAAGCGAAGGCCTCGGTACGTTGCGTGAGGTTTATATGAATGACGTCAAATCGGATTTCAGGGATCTGTGATGAGGATGAGGTGATGACGAAGCACTGGTTTATTTATTCTATATTTATATATGGTGCAAATCTCAATCTCAATCCTCAGCAGTCAATTCTACATCTAAACTGAACAAAATATTTAATAAAAGGGGCGCGGCTTGATGGTGTGATGTAGCGAGTGGGGGTCACGCTCCAGTCAAGATGTCGCGCGATTGGCTATTCCTGATGACGTCATCTCTAGGGCTGCGACTAACGATTATTTTCATCATCGGTTAATCGGACAATTATTTTCTCGATTAATCAGAATTTCTTTTAAGCCGAATTTTGCGTTACAAATAAAAACTTCAGACAAAAAATATCGCTATATTTTATATACATATATATATATATATATATAAATAAAGTATTCATCCATTATTTTTTATAGATGCACCAAAAAGCACTGATAATTAAACTACAGTCCTAAATGAATAATAAAATCTGCACCTTACGCTTTCTGTTCCTCACTGCCTTCAATCTTGTTTTACTCATGTTTACGCTGATCATAGCGTTTTAATTAAACAGCGCCCCCACTGTTCATCGACCGCGTCTACACCGCTCCCATACCTTATCCTACATAATCATTTTTAATCAACACATTTTAAAGCTGTGTGTCGTATATCGGACCCTATGACAACTTGCAAGCTTATTAACTGGAAATGTTTACATAGAAGGAGACAACAAGTGATTTCTTTGTGAAGGAGTTTAACTGAGACGTGCAGTTAAAAATAAATTTGAACATAATATTATCATTTAACGTGATATCGGAAGCTTCATTGTCGGGATCGGAATCGGGATCGGAAATAGTTAACAAACAAGAAATAATACCGTATGCCGTCAGGCGTAGAACAGACAGCTGGCAGTGTACGCACTACGTAAACACTGTACACACATATGCATTTTTTTGTGAATATATAACTTATAACAGTCTCAAACTAGCACTAGCAGTGGTAGCTTCTGCTGAGCGATCGATTGAAAAACAAAACCTGGGGAAAATATTTCGATTGAAACGTAACGAGGTAGTTCAATTAGCTGACCTCCCTCTTTCCCGTCACACCGTTTAACGTTTGTCGCGATCCGGAGCGTTCGAGTTATCGTTCATTTCGCAAGTGCAGACGATTCCCGTTTTGTTAACGGCGTGACCGTCGATAGGAGAAATATTCAAACTGCCCTCTAGTGGGAGTGAGAAGGAATTGCAGGTGTAGCACAGGTGAGATATATATCAAAAAGAGCTCTTTCAGACCTGCCAAACTTTACACGTTTCGCGTAGGAGCTCCGCAATTTAACAAAAGAAATGCGGAAAGAAATTTTCCCCCCAGATGAGCCAATCAGGACGAGAATCAGGAATGACTGACAGCTCTTAGATTGTTTTGAGCTCTCTGCTTGGAAGGAGCGCTGATGCAGGGAAAATAGAGATACAAGTAAATAAATATGATATCAGTTAAGGAGAATTATCGGTGTTGAGTGGGGCGGTGTTGAGGCTCTTACCCAGCGTGTTAATCATGCAGATGCCGCACATGTCTAAGGTGAGCAGTTTTTTGTAGACGGGTTCTCCGCCCTCGTGGTTCATGAACAGGTGATAGAGGACGGAGCCGAGCTGAGGAGACAGACAGGCCAGGAAGTGGACCACGCCCAGCCACGTCACACTGATCTGAGACCAGGGCATGTAGAGGGGGAGCAGCACCAAGAAACACAGCAGAGGGATGCCTGTCGACAACACACACACACACACACACACACACACACACGTCAGATGATTACTGCGCAGGAGAACCTTGAAGAAGATGGAAGACACTGCGATGTAAGGTGTGTGTGTGTGTGTGTGTGTGTGTGTGTGTGTGTGTGTACAAGCACACACAAGATGATTTGCTTATGCTGAGCTTTATGGTTTAAGATGAGTAATCACAACGTACACACACACACACACACACAGTAAGAGTTGTGGAGGTGAGTGGAACAGTGCGGTGCTTAAAGACGACGTTAATAAGCGTCACACACCGCAGCGCTGCTGAGTTCTGGATCCTGATTGGTCAGAAAGTTCTGACAGTAGCGCAGCTGCACATTACATCATCGCATATTAATCTATAATCGATCAATGCGCTCGTTCTGACCCGTTACCGCTTCACAGGGACGCACCACATAAAGTTTTCTGTGGGGAGACTTTTCTTTTTTAACACTTGTGTAAGGAGTCTCCAGTGTCAGAATTCAACAGCGCTGTGAGAAAGCCGGCACGACGCGACGCGGAGATCGCAACATGTTCTAGATTTCGTTTTTTTTTTTTTTTTAAATGGCCGCGCTTTTATAAGAGATAAACGTTCTGAACCGCCTTCCGTTCGGCTGAATTATTCATCACTAATCGATCTCTCTCTCTCTCTCTCTCTCTCTCTCTCCGTGACTCCGAGCTCTAACCCGAGCCCCTAATGGAGAACGATTTTTCCGAGGCAGGTAAAATCCAGCAGGTCTATTTCCAGGTGTTTATTTCTCTCCGAGAGAAGAAACCAACAGCTGGGCTGCTAACAATAGGACACAGAAAGACAAACGTGTGTGTGTGTGTGTGTGTGTGTGTGTGAGAGAGAGACCACAGATATTGTTGAATTAGTTAGACTAATGAAACTCAACCCACTTTGTGTGTGTATACATTAGAGCTTTTTCCTCTCCTCTGTTTAAACAGCGACGCTGAAGGACGCAGGTGCACAGAAGTGGAATTTGAGCTGATGAATCATCCCGCAGACCACGGACGTTGGTTGTGCATTATGGTAATAACGCGGAGGACGGATCGGGTGTCGCGCCGGACGGACGTTCCCAGTAGAGTTAAGCGTACAGGTGAGGATTTACTGCTGGGAAATACACACCTCGGTATTCAGACCTCAGACCTAACTACAGACTTGGGCGCTAAGTCAGACGTTACGTAACGTATTAACGAACAGATCATCCCTTTGAAGACCTTCGGAAGAGACGCTTAACCCTTCAAACCGTGCGCACATTTTCTTTACAAGAGAGCACGTCGAATTAAAAACAGCAAAATAGCGAATTAAAAGGGTGATTTCAATAAAAAAAACAACAACGGCTACATCACGCGCGTGTTACGGATTCATGACCTCGAGTGTCTTAGTATCTCGCGACTTCGCCGAGTCGTGCGCAACATCTCCGAGTAACGAGAAATAAGAGTATGTGCTGGATCAAGTGCTATTCTATACGCTGACGGAAGCCTTTTTGTTGCAGCGATTAATGCGACCGTTCCAACTAGGGCTATCGAATAAACTAGACTCCTGTTAGATTTCTCGTCGTCTTCTCGTCCGTCTCGTCGTACATCTCTCTCGATTTATTTTTTAACGTTGTCCTTATTTTGACGGCGAAGAAATAAACGCTTCGAAATCTCCTTCTGCGGTCCGCGTTTTCTATCCCTGGTTTCTTTCCCCTAGGTTTAAAGGCGAGTGTTTGATCCGGATGCAAGATGTGAACTATACGCATCACTACTGACGTTAACCTTCCGTCCAAATCTCTGAATAAGCGTGTACACACTTTGTCCGTTCGTCTGTCTGTTTACGTCATCCACACGCTAAGGAACTTGAATGTTTTTTTTTTAGGCCAGGCGTGTGTCGAAAACCTTCTCCAGAACTTTCAGGATGGAATCAAAAACAAAATAATAAAAAAAAAAACACAGTCACAGAAGAAGGACTCTGAATCTCGGCGCTGTCGTCCACATGGTGATGTGGAAAGCAAATGTGAGCTCCCAGAGGGTGTGTCCAAACAAAACGCATGCAAAAAAACACTCGGCTTGCTAACACGCACACGCACACACACACCCTACATTGTAGGGCTCGAGTGTCACAGCACTACACACACTGACATTTCATCTAATCAGGATGTACAGGTTTACAGCTCATCATTGTTTGAAGTATATCTTGTTTTTAATCCGCTCGACGAGCCCCGCTAAATCACGACGAACATCGACATGAGCTCAAAAAATAAGAATAATAAAATCCTGCAACACCACGAGTTCATGCTCCCGTTTCCTGAAGCCACATCAGCGCCAGGCTCAAGTTCAGCTGCGTCACCTGTTTAGAGATGCGCCTTTTCTGCTCGCAGGACAAAAAAATGAAAAAGCTCGCCAAACAGCGAAGAGAAAACGCAGCGAACGTCACGGATTCCAGTGGAGACGAGTCGGTCCGATGTGGGGCTGCAACTAACGATTCTTTTAATCCGCGATTAATCTGTCGATTATTTCTCCGATTAATCGGGTTAAAAGGCCATTTTTTACTTTCTGTATTTAAAAAAAACAACAACAGCGCGTTATTTCACGTCCTGCCCGACCTTGTCCTTCACACACTGTGTAAATTAAAGACTATGATAAAGGCATTAAATGTATATATGTGGGTTATGCTTTACACTGTGCAAAGATTTCTTTTTTTTAAATATTAACATAAACCAGCTGATTGTCCACGAGCTGTAAAGCAGGAGTTAAATCGCTAGATTAAAAACGCTAAAGAATAAAAACAAAAGCAGAAACTAAGTGTTAAGTGATAAGAGGTTGAAGGTTCTACGCGTTATTCTGTAACTGTACCGCGCTTCGTACATTTATATACAATCACACGTTCTAACCCCATCACAGTTACCGCTGTCATAAACACACACTTACTTTAGTCTATAAATATCGATAAATAGAGCATCAAACCACATATTTGATCAGAATGAATATTTCAGTCGGAGTTATTGCGCTTCCTTTCTATTGCGCTTATCGATTAGTTGTTGCGGCCCTAGTGTCATCATATTATTGATAAAAGAGAGGGGAAAAACTCGAACAGATGGAAGGTGAAGCGGTGCTGAGACGGCAAAATAAAATAAAATAAACGCAAATATAAATGGATAAACATTCAAGAAGGAGAAAACATCGAAGCCTGTCTTTTGCATCCGCAACGGACAAACGGCAAAAAAAATAAATAAATAAACAAACAATAATGAGACTGTTTTTTTTTTTAAAAAAACTTGCGTATAAATTTGCAATAAAAAGTTACAAATCGTTTTTTAAAAATATGATTAAATAAATAAACAAACTGTAAATAAACTTACTTATAAAAGACAAAAGAGATGTTGAAGCCTCTTGTGTATTTGCATTATTTAAAATACAATTTTTTTTTAATGCAAAAAATTAATAAACTTAAATATAAATGAATAAACATGCAAGGCTGTAATACCAATATTAACCATTGATTAATTAATTAAATGAACTAAAAATAAATTAATAATTTTTTAATAAACATGCATTTTTTTCTTTCTTTCTTTCTTTCTTTTATTAAATCCAAGTTTCTTACATGTTCAGTGTTTTTTTTCTGAATTTTTTTGGCTTGTTTACTGATTGTAGGACGGAAACAATTTACACCTCAAATGAGCTCAGTGATCAATCGCAAGTGGGTTTGATATCTAAAAGGAATCCACAGACAAGGCAGAATCCGATCTAATCACAGGTCTGATCACGGTGATGAGCATGTGTCCATCAGCTGACCAGAAACATGAGTATACACACTGATTGCTTGTCTTTTATTACATTCGCTTGGTGTAGGGGGCGTGGCCATGCTTTGTCATTAGCAGGTCAACAAACACGACACAGGAGTTTAAAAATTCTCATGTCGTTAATGTCGTTTTTCAGACGGAGAGAAGGAAGAAAAATCACAAAAACACGGACGATTATGGATTTCCGACGTTTAAATCTAATCCCGTCCGAATAGGGCTTCACGGCACGAAGAGCTGGCACCTACCCAAATGAGACGTCTGGGTTTATTTTAGCCGACGTGTCCTAGGTGTGACCGAGACGCGCTTTTCTTACTTGCAAATTGCAAATGGAAAAAAAAGGTGAATAAATTTGAAGTCATTCGAGTTAAACGCAAATCGAGCAGCAGTTTTCCGGGAGCATCAGACGTACAGTCTGTAGCAGGTCTTTCTCCTGAACTCGCTGCAGTCTTCTTCATATGGATTTCAAACGGAAATAAAAACATCAAACTCACAGACTGTTCTGGACCTTCGCGAGAACTGAATATCGAGGCGAACTATGGAGAAAGTATCGCGATGTGATGTTTTCTCCACATCGTCCAGCCTCGTTTAAAGTGTTTAAATCAACACGCTGAATCAGGTGTCGAATTAAACATTAAGACTGCTCGCTCAACCCAATCTCGCCGTGTTGCATTCATTTTAAAGGTTAAAGTCGTGTTTGGAAGTGTGTAATACGCGTGCACTGTTTTAACGGTCGTAAACATCCTTCAGGTGTTTACATACATGGTTACGGCATTTAAGGAAGCTCAAAAACCGTTGAGTTGTTGAAGTCAGGACGCAATGCATTTTCTCCACAGGTTCCTCCACTCAGGCTGTGATAATGCACAGACGCATGAAGTAATGCAGTTTTGTCGTTGGTGCACTCACCGTGTGTGTAGATGTTTCCCAGCTCATTGTGCAGGTAAAATAGGCTCCTGATGCAGTCCTGCACGGAGGAGATGGGTCTGTAGCCCGTCAGGACGTATCTGTTGAACTGGAGGTGAGGAGGAGAGTTCGACCAGTCCAGTAATCTGGGTCCATTTAGATAGGCCATTGCACAAAAAAAAAAAAAAAACACACAGACATACACACACAACATATAGCATGCAACATGCAACACCACACGCTGCAGAATCTCACAGTCTGGATTACACACGCTGCTGACAGGTGCGCGTGCATCGGGATGTGGAGCGCTTGCCTGCAGCCATGGCGAGCTGGAGAACAATTTAAATAGTGACCATTTTAAAATTAAAAAAAAAAAAAAATAAAAAAAATAACTTGCGCTGTTATTTTGTCCTGACTTTTCCCAATTATCTCAAATGCTTGATTTGTTTGTCACCTACAAAGAAAAATCTGACATCCGACCTCACATACACATCGATTTTGCGACATCTCCACCGAGCAGAGAGCTAACTCTGCTAGCTAGCGCGCGCGCTAACCTCTGACTGACTCCGGACGAGCTCGCGCCTAACGGTCATTTGCATAAACGCTAATTAGCAACATTAGCATGTTGGAACGAAAGGACGGTTTATTTTAAAATAAATAAATAAATAAACACATAAAACCACTACCTTCTACTCGAATTGACTGTTCATTCTTTATTTCTTTGATTGGCAAGTTTCCATTTTTAATAAAAATACACTTTAAAACTTAATTAAATCTCGTTTTCATCCGCTTTGACTGACTTCATGTTCACTCCACCTACTATTCCAACAATCAACTCCAAGTTCAAGAAGTTCACCGTGATTCACTTAAAACCTTTCAACAGAACGTTTAAAGTCTTTAGTGGCTAAAGTAAAATCATTAAAAAAGAAGGTAGTGATTACTGAGGAGTGGATTTCAGTGAACGCGAATGAATTATCCGCTTATAACAGAGTAATTAAGCAATAATTATCGCTCATTTCACCACTTTTAGTCGATTCAGAAGCCCCACCGTGTCGGAATCAGGTCAGTTATTTAATCTGGTCATAACTGTTGTGTTTAACGGTATGATTTATGTCTCTTGGTGTCCATTTGTTCGATTATTTTCAAGTTTTCAAGGTAAACCGAATGAGACTAGCTAGACTAACGCTCTCTCATAAAGATTAAAGCTGAATTATTTCAGTATTTTTGTGTTCATTTCCTGGTATGTGAAAAGGAAATAACAAAAAAAAGAGAGAGAGAGAGAAGACAATCTATAAAAAATCTCCATTCAATCACATCCAGTCATTTAAGCAGGCTGTCCCCCCCATACACACAAGCACGCGCGCTCACACACACACACACACACACATGTATACACACACATAGCTAGCTAACATGTAGCCGCCACCTGCTAACCCAAAGCCAGCTGATTCAATCAGATTGGCGAAATCATAACGTTAGAAATGATTCGATATTCCAACAAAACAATTCGGCAGAAAGTCAGGAAATGTGGCACTGTTCGAAGCCAGCGGTCATGCCCGGTGCTGTACGCCGCTATGGGCCGACAGGAAGATGGACTGGAGCCGGGCAAAAACCATAACACACTCCCCGGCTCGCTTGATTTTTACTCCGGAAAAAGGAACTTGGCGCAGAAACACACAGGATCCGGCTTTTCTGTGTGATTATCCTCGCAACAAATTTTGACCTCCAATCCGCCTAAAATCCCCCGAACACCTCTCTTCTGCCATCTACTACACCGGCGTCCATATCAGTCGCTTTTCACTCGGTGCAGCGATGAACGACTCGAGAATGAATCTGCTCCGTCTTTTTGAACGACTCTTTAAAGTGAGTCGACTCGCAAGCATCAATTTTTTGGGTTAGTTTGCTTGCATAAAACTGCACTTTCTGTTATATTATCACATATACGCCTTTCGTGCTTACAACCTGGAATACATGTTTTACGTCAAAATAGGTGTCCAAATGAATATTTCTGGATGCTGATGAATCGAATGAACCAAAGCTCGCTGACTTCGAACGGAGTCGCTTAAACGAGTGTATTCAAAAGAATCGATTCAGCAAAATGAGTCGTAATTGCAAGCGCTGATGATCCGGATCAGTCCCTTCTCTACGGAAGGACTACAGTGATGAAATACACTTCACACACACACACACACACACACACACACACAGGCACCCCGTTCATGTCTGGGAAGGAAGCTTGTACACCATGTGAGATCAATATATGATGTTTTTAAGCCATGCAATTTGGCATATTGAGCCTAGTGCTGTACATGTAAAAATGACATGGACTAACAATAACAACATGCAGCATCATATCATGCAGGGGTCAAATCCGGCCTGTGAATACAATTTCTCGTTTTAATTAAGCAGAAGTATAAAGCAATTTATTGTAACTGTGATTCAGGAGATTTAATAACCTCTGGAGAGACTTAAGTAGGGCATAGGGGCCAAATTTGCATATCATCAGCACATATTCTCAATTTACACTTTTTCCTTTTCTCCTTTTTTATTTTTCCCCACATGGCAAAAAAATAAATAAAAAAAAGTTACCTCTGTAATGTCAGTGTTTAAGAACAAAGATCAGATATATTATTTGTCAAAACAATACAAATATAAGCTACTCTGGTTATACCCGTGCTACTAATATGCTAATAATGAAGTCTAAATACCGAAATATCACGAGAACAACACAATATGGTTTTAATTTATATTAGAATAAAAAAAAATACCTGGTTTATAGCACATTTTCAAACAGATTTTTCGCAAATTAGCATTACGGAAATCTAAACTCGAGTTATTTTAATATCAGATAGTCTAGGAATCCTAATTTATATTGGAATGTAAGTTAAAGTTAGCTATAGTGATGTGAAAATAATATTGTATACTGTAAAAGAGATAGATTGGTTATAGTCAACTGTTCATACGTGAAGGGGAAGCAGGAAGTTGTGTAAAAATATTAAACTCAAAGGCGTGGCACATTTTTGTGACTGTAGTTTGCTCAATGCAGTGTGGATAAGATCGGGGTGATGTGGTCGTATCTTCTGGTTCTAGTTAGGACTCTAGCAGCTGCATTCTGGACTAACTGGAGTTTGTTTATGCCTCTACTGGAACATCCAGACAGTAAGGCATTACAGTAATCTAGTCTAGAGGTGACGAAAGCATGAACTAATATTTCTGCATCATGTAGTGACAATATATTTCTTATCTTAGAAATATTTCTGAGATGAAAGAAGACTATCCTAGTAATATTATCTACATGAGCATCAAATGATAGACTGGAGTCAATAATCACTCCAAGGTCTTTTACTGCTGCACATGATGAAACAGAAAGTCCATCCAGAGTTACTGTGAGATCAGAAAGATTACTTCTAGCTACACGTGGTCCTAATACAAGTACTTCTGTCTTATCAGAATTAAGTAAGAGGAAGTTAATAAGCATCCAACGTCTAATGTCCTTTACACAATCCTCAACTTTACTAAGCTGCTGTCTGTCCTCTGGCTTCGCTGAAACATGCAGCTGTGTATCATCAGCATAGCAGTGGACGCTAATTCCATGTTTATGAATAATTTGACCCAGAGGTAGCATATATAAAGTAAAAAGCAGTGGGCCTAAAACAGAACCTTGTGGAACACCAAACTTTATCTCAGTGTGCATAGAGAGGTCTCCTTTTACATCTCCGACCACTTCTATTTTTCATCTTTTGTCATTTTCAAACCTTTTAAAGCTTCTAAATTATTTGTACAAGGCATTAGGCTACTGATTGAAAGGTTGTAGGTTAAATCCCAGCATCACCAGGCTGCTTATGTTGGGTCCTTGAGCAAGGACTTTAACCCTCAATTTAAGTCTAGTTCACATTACAAGATTTTAATCCTGATTTGCAAGTCGCAGAGGGTGACTTTTTAACATTCTGTCAAGGGTCTACAGATGAAAAATAGCCATATGGCTAATTCTGACACATTTACAGTCCTGTTCATTAATGTGCACTGCCCCTGTAAATAAATAAAACATAAACTGCTTAGTTGTGTCCTGTCTCAATTGTAAGTCGCTTTGTATAAAAGCATCAGCTACGTGAGATTATTGTAACCCACTGAGTTTCAAAAACATCACCACCGCTAACACCCTAACACACTTCAACTTTCATACAACCAACCATATATATATATATATATATATATATGGCTTCAAATGGCTTAACTGAAGAAGAAACAAAAAGTAAAAGAAGTCATGTCACAGGAGAAATCCGCACTGAATTTGATTTCAGACTATGATGACTTCTACAAACTTGTTTTAAAGAACCAACAGCTGCTCATACCAGCAAGGTCAGAAATAATATATAGCTGGAAGAAACAGTAGGGGTAAATATAGTTTTGACCTTAAATGTGTGTTGGGGCATAGTGGTGTTTTGGCATGTTGAAAAGGTGGCAACCCTTCCATATAGTAAGTATACGTTACATCTATGAGTGAAGTAGCTTTAAATATTTTCAAATGTACAATTGTTTTACTACAGGAACTGGACATACAACAAATCCAGCTATGTTGCAGGCACTTCTGATTTGGGCCGTGTTTGCCACAAATCTTCCTCCTCCAACCAGCCAGAGTTGCTTCAAGGTGAAGGAAACTCAGTGTCGCAATGTGGACTTTGCTCCCGGATCTGACCTGGCAGGAGAAGGAGATTTTGAAATCACCACCATGCAATGGAAAGGGGCAGTGGTAGCTCAGGTGTTAAGACAGTGGACTCCTGATCGGAAGGTCATGAGTTCTAATCCCAGCACTACCAACCTGCCACTGCTGGGCCCTTGAGCAAGGCCCTTAACCCACAACTGCTCAGTTGTATTAAATGTGATACTGTGTGTAACTCGCACTGGAAATAGAAATGGAAATGGAAAGGGACTCCTGGCTCCAGAAGGACAAGTCCTGCACTCTACGTAAAAACCCTTACATGGGAGGCCAAAAGCAGAAGCTCCCAGTTTCTGTAGTGGATGGAGACCAAGTCAGAAGTGCAGTATGAAAGTTTCCAGCTCTGTCTACCAGTCCAGAGGTCTAGAAATATACCGATGCTGGCTGAATCTTCAATGGAGAAAACGTAAAAAGACAAGTTTACAGGAGCCATGGTGTCTCCTGTGTATACTACACATGTATACTACCTTCTAGTTATAGGGTTTCCAGCCGTCCACTCCTGCACCCAGAGCTAAAGGATGAATTCAGAAGCCTCCATGCAGCATATGATAATCATACAAAGCACCTCTATTACAAGCTGATTGACAAGTTTGGTACTCATTACATCACAAAGGTGAATGAATGAGACAATACCTTTCCACAGACTCTGAAACAGCCTTGCAGATAATCTTCTTCTAGCATGTAGGAAAGAAAGCCTTGTCCACTTCACTTTTGTTCCAGAATGAATACAAGTGCGCTCTTGTTGACTGGAAATGCTGTGGCTGTGTGCAGGTGACTCTGGGTGGAGAGGTTCGATCAAGCAGTGCCAGGCGTCCATGCAGGGTCTGAGCGTGGATGAGGTGAAGACATGTCTGGACGTGGAGGTTTTGCCAGTGTGGGAGGTGTAAGCCTGCAGACTGAGTATCATCACTGCAAGCAGGTCGAGGACAAGTCTCGGAACAAAAGGAGCTTCTCAAGCAGCTTCATTTACAGGTTTGTAGAATTCTTAGCTTTTTTGAGTAAGTGTGGTTCAGTGAAACCCAGATTCCCGGCGGGGGCGGTGAAAATCACCTGGTCACTTTTTTCTGAATACCAAGACCTTTAACAAAAGTCACAAAGCCGTGGAATTTGATAGTAATACCGTAACGCCACAGAGAATTTCACCAATCCTGTAACTAGAAGGTAGTATACATGTGTAGCATACACAGGAGACACCATGGCTCCTGTGAACTTGTCTTTTTACATTTTCTTCATTAGAGCAAGCTTAGATGGGGATAAAGAGACACTAACATTCTTTCTAGATTTAGTGGAACTTGCAGCTACCAATGCAGAGGGAACTTATCAAGTACTTATGGAAAACCCCATGCACCATGCTTTCACAGAAGCTGTTCTGAAAGAACTTTTTGTTTGTTTTGCTTAGTGATGAGCAGTGTTGGGTAAGTTACTCAAAAAAAGTAATCCACTACAGATTACTAATTACTACTTTAAAATTGTAATCCGATTACCTAATATTGAACGCCTGATTCTAATTTTAAGGATATGAAGGTGTGATAAATGTAAGGGTGTACTAAGTTTTTCCCATCTGACTGATTTGCTTGAGCAATGCATTCGCTCCAACGCAATAATGTACTTACAAAAAAGTTATTGCTTATTAGCAGTACACAACTAGCTATCTCAATTTCTTAAACATACCATTATCTAGTGAGCACCACACCCAATCCCCCCAAGTTCTCTCTCCCCATGCAAATGTAGTCCATACTGACTGTAAAGGGTGAGAATATAAAAGGAATGCATGGGTTATATAACATGTACAAACCTGAATTCTTTTAATATAAACTCACAAGTCCAGCCATGTTGTAGTCACTTCTGATTGGGGACTTGGGAAAATGAGAACTGCTATGTGTGGTTTTGATTTAGACAGCTTTTGAGAAGATGTGTCCACAGGGTTGACTGGCAGAGCGATTACTGCTTTTTAACTCGTTCACACGACATTGTTTCCCTTTTTTCCCCTATAGACCTATAAGGGTCCTTGAGAGTGGAACAGTCCTAATAATCTCTTCTGTCCCTCTCTCCTTCTGCTGAGCCTCACACAATTTTATAGAGATACTAGAGATCCTGATCCTCTCTGCTCTCCGGACCTGCCTGATCCGTTTCGGATGTCATACCTCTGGATGGAGCTCTCATCTACTCCAATTCCAGACTGCTGGGACTATGGCTGCTCCTAAGGCCAAACAGACTTCATATAAATCCATAATGAACTTTTTCACACTATCCGTTGTGACCCAGATGAGGATGGGTTCCCTTCTGAGTCTGGTTCCTCTCAAGGTTTCTTCCTCTTAACATCTTAGGGAGTTTTTCCCCTCACCACCGTCACCACCGGCTCACTCAACTGGGATAAATTCACACTTTTAATATCTGTACACCGTGTTTATATATTTCTGTAAAGCTGCTTTGAGACAATGACCATTGTAAAAAGCGCTGTACAAATAAAATTGAATTGAAAAAAATTTAATAATAAGCCGGCCGCAACTCATCCAAACCCACCTTAATTCACACCAAATCGTCAAACACCACACACACACATCATAAGTGTCACGTATCGTGACGTAACGGAGATATGACGGATGCAAACGTAGTTTGAACGGGTTTTATTTAGGAGAGACACAGGCAGGAAAATCCAAAACGTGATCCAAAAAACGTAATCCACAAACATGCAAGAGGTCAGGCAAACAGGCTTACACAGGGCTAGGCAGGAATCAAGGTCGTGGTCACGGAAAACAGGGTCGAGACACAAAACACGTTACATGTAGCATCTTCGGCTGGGGATTTGTCTTAGAGAAGATCTGAACTCCCCACGCTTACCTTGACAAAAAGACCTGACAGTTAATCTACATCTAACGAGCCCCAATGTGAAAAAGGGAGAGGCGTACTTAAGATTGGGTTGAACAAACCCATAGACACAAACTTGTATGGTTACTCACAACAGGTACTCCAGCTCAGTGCACCGGTTATCATTCAACCACCTGCTAACGCTGCTGTTACTGTGAACACAATACAATAAATACCCCCACAACATGCGACATAGAGATTTGAGATAAATATAAGACATACCTGAAAGCGACCTCTGCCGCCCACTCGCCATAACGCACACACCACCAGCTCCGCTATAAAACCGTACATTAGCATATTAGCCTTGAGAGTTTCACATCATTACACCATGAGTAAAGCCTCAGTGTACCTGAACGGAAATGCCAGGGGGCGAGGAACCCAGAATCACCAGGACACATATGCACCGTCAAAATAAGGGGCCGTAAATAATATGGTAGCTCCCACCTCATTGGTCTGCCAGAGCCATAACTCCAAACAGGGCAAATAGGATGGTTAAGCACTTTTCCTACCACAATACCAGTATGTAAGATTTGAGAATCTAGATTTCAACAATACTGCTGTATAAAAGGAGACACAAGAGGGCGATTAGGATCCATGTGCAAGAAGGTTATTGCAAGCACTCACAAAACAGTCAAAGGCCTAATACAAAAACAGAAGCAAGTCCTATGTTCTAGGTTAGAGGTACTCAGAGTCCAAAACATTCCAACGTTCCATGTCAAGGCAAAGGCAGAGGTAGGTAAACAGTAAGGCGAAGATAAGGGCAATTCCAAAAATCCATAAATAGAGACAGGCAGGCAAAGGTCATACACAGGACCCAGTGAGGGTAATAAAGGTCATACACAGGACCCAGTGAGCGTAATAAAGGTCATACACAGGATCCAGTGAGGGTAATAAAGGTCATACACAGGACCCAGTGAGGGTAATAAAGGTCATACACAGGACCCAGTGAGCGTAATAAAGGTCATACACAGGATCCAGTGAGGGTAATAAAGGTCATACACAGGACCCAGTGAGCGTAATAAAGGTCATACACAGGATCCAGTGAGGGTAATAAAGGTCATACACAGGACCCAGTGAGGGTAATAAAGGTCATACACAGGACCCAGTGAGGGTAATAACGGTCATACACAGGACCCAGTGAGGGTAATAAAGGTCATACACAGGACCCAGTGAGGGTAATAAAGGTCATACACAGGACCCAGTGAGGGTAATAACGGTCATACACAGGACCCAGTGAGGGTAATAACGGTCATACACAGGACCCAGTGAGGGTAATAAAGGTCATACACAGGACCCAGTGAGGGTAATAAAGGTCATACACAGGACCCAGTGAGGGTAATAAAGGTCATACACAGGACCCAGTGAGGGTAATAAAGGTCATACACAGGACCCAGTGAGGGTAATAACGGTCATACACAGGATCCAGTGAGGGTAATAAAGGTCATACACAGGACCCAGTGAGGGTAATAAAGGTCATACACAGGATCCAGTGAGGGTAATAACGGTCATACACAGGACCCAGTGAGGGTAATAAAGGTCATACACAGGACCCAGTGAGGGTAATAACGGTCATACACAGGACCCAGTGAGGGTAATAAAGGTCATACACAGGACCCAGTGAGGGTAATAACGGTCATACACAGGACCCAGTGAGGGTAATAAAGGTCATACACAGGACCCAGTGAGCGTAATAAAGGTCATACACAGGATCCAGTGAGGGTAATAAAGGTCATACACAGGATCCAGTGAGGGTAACAAAGGTCATACACAGGACCCAGTGAGGGTAATAAAGGTCATACACAGGACCCAGTGAGGGTAATAACGGTCATACACAGGATCCAGTGAGGGTAATAAAGGTCATACACAGGACCCACTGAGCGTAATAAAGGTCATACACAGGACCCAGTGAGGGTAATAAAGGTCATACACAGGATCCAGTGAGGGTAATAACGGTCATACACAGGACCCAGTGAGGGTAATAAAGGTCATACACAGGACCCAGTGAGGGTAATAAAGGTCATACACAGGACCCAGTGAGGGTAATAAAGGTCATACACAGGACCCAGTGAGGGTAATAAAGGTCATACACAGGACCCAGTGAGGGTAATAACGGTCATACACAGGATCCAGTGAGGGTAATAAAGGTCATACACAGGACCCAGTGAGGGTAATAAAGGTCATACACAGGATCCAGTGAGGGTAATAACGGTCATACACAGGACCCAGTGAGGGTAATAAAGGTCATACACAGGACCCAGTGAGGGTAATAAAGGTCATACACAGGACCCAGTGAGGGTAATAAAGGTCATACACAGGACCCAGTGAGGGTAATAACGGTCATACACAGGACCCAGTGAGGGTAATAACGGTCATACACAGGACCCAGTGAGGGTAATAAAGGTCATACACAGGACCCAGTGAGCGTAATAAAGGTCATACACAGGATCCAGTGAGGGTAATAAAGGTCATACACAGGATCCAGTGAGGGTAACAAAGGTCATACACAGGACCCAGTGAGGGTAATAAAGGTCATACACAGGACCCAGTGAGGGTAATAACGGTCATACACAGGACCCAGTGAGGGTAATAGCGGTCATACACAGGATCCAGTGAGGGTAATAAAGGTCATACACAGGACCCAGTGAGAGTAATAAAGGTCATACACAGGATCCAGTGAGGGTAATAAAGGTCATACACAGGATCCAGTGAGGGTAATAACGGTCATACACAGGACCCAGTGAGGGTAATAAAGGTCATACACAGGACCCAGTGAGGGTAATAAAGGTCATACACAGGATCCAGTGAGGGTAATAACGGTCATACACAGGATCCAGTGAGGGTAATAACGGTCATACACAGGACCCAGTGAGGGTAATAACGGTCATACACAGGATCCAGTGAGGGTAATAACGGTCATACACAGGATCCAGTGAGGGTAATAACGGTCATACACAGGACCCAGTGAGGGTAATAACGGTCATACACAGGATCCAGTGAGGGTAATAAAGGTCATACACAGGATCCAGTGAGGGTAATAAAGGTCATACACAGGACCCAGTGAGGGTAATAAAGGTCATACACAGGATCCAGTGAGGGTAATAAAGGCTCAAAACTTACTAAAATGTATAGAGGCAAATGTATGGCTTTGTAGTGAGTGCATGCTTTATATATGATACAAAAATGAAATTAGAAGCAGAAAAAGCCCTCCATGCAGTATCCCCCAAAGTATTGGAGTTGAGGAGATGGATTTGAGGCCGTTAAACCTCAACTGCTTAGTCATATCCTGTCTCAATTGTAAGTTGCTTTGTATGAAAGCATCAGCTGAATGAGCTCATTATAAACCACCGAATATTGAAAATATCACCACTAGTAACACCCTAACACACCCCGGACATTCATACACACCATCGATTCACACCATTCTGTCCAAACACCCCCAAACTTACACCTATATATCCTGCCCCATGTCATGCATATGCATAAATCCCCGATGTAGAACTGAAGAAGAACTTTTAGAATTTTCTAGAAGGTTCATTTAAAAGACCTATGTAGCATGCACAGGATATATCTGCTCACACACACACACACGTCAAGGTTGAATTACATCCACTCTTATTGGACATTTTCACAATTTTTATATCTATATTTCTCTATTTTAGCAAACCTATTGAATGGTAAATATATTTCTAGAACTATTGGTAGAGATTTATTAATGTTCTGGCGGACAAATCACTCTAACTTTAAGCTACACAGTGCTGATATCAATCCAGAAATGAATTAGGTAAGGACATGATGGTAAGAGCAATACTGAGACGCTGTTCAAATAAAACTAGTAAAATGTGACATCAGTGTTCTCTACTTTTAGTCCGCAGGTAATCAGGCGGGATCTCCAGTATTCAGTAACTCTATGTGGGGTTTTCATTTTGTCAGCTTGTGGGAAGACATGTCCACCATATCGTTTAACTCTCTCACACAACATTAACATCATTTCCTGTTTTATTTTCAAACCTGTCATTATGTTACTGACGTATTCATTGACCTATAAACTGTCATGCCCCAGATCTTGCACATGTGTATAAATACCACATGATGAACTGAAGATTTAGAAGGTTCATTTAGAAGACCCCCATAGTGTGCACAGGTTATATCTGCTCATACACACATCAAGGTAAGTGCAACGACCCCCAAGTATGAATTATGTCAAATTTGATTAGATATTTTCGCAATTTTTATATAAAGATTATTGTATTTCAGGAAATCTATTCAATGGTAAATATATTACTGCAACTATTAGCATGGATTAAGAATTATGTTTTGGGGAATAAATTACTCTAATTAGAAATTACAGAATACTGAGAATACTGAGAAAGATGAGAACATAACTGTAAGGGCAATACTAAAACACTATGTGACACTTTGATGTTTTCTACTTTTTGAGTACCAGAGCTCCTCAACACTGCATATATATATATATATATATATATATATATATATATATATATATATATATATATATATATATATATATATATTACAGGAACAAGACACATAACAAATCCAGCCATGTTGCTGATTTGGGTCGTGTTTGCCGGAACTCTCCCTCCTCCAACCAGCCAGAGTTGCTTCAAGGCCAACGAGTCTCAATGTGACAATGCGGACTTCGCTCCGGGATCCGACCTAGCAGGAGAAGGCTTTGACGTCACCACCATGCAACGGAAAGGGGCCTTTGTCCTTGACATGAGCTCCTGGCTCCAAAAGGACAAGTCTTGCACTCTGTGTAAAAACCCCTACATGGAAGGTCAAACGCAGAAGATCCCGGTTTCTGTGGTGGACTGGAGACCGAGTCAGAAGTGCAGCATGAAGTTGTCCAGCTCTGTCTACCAGTCCAGCGAGGCCCTGGTCAGCGCCAGCACCTCCTCTATCAAGAACAACTGGAAGTTAGGCTTGCATATAATCACTCCAAAAGTCCAGGGATCACTGATACTGGCAGGCAGTAACTCCAAGTTGGCAGGGTATTCGATGGGGAAAACCAAAAAAGACAAGTTCAGCTTCACCAGCCATGATGTCAAATGTGATTATTACAGGTAGGAGATGAAAAGGTGTTTTGACAAAGCCATATGTTGATTTATATTTACTTATACAATTACAGCATCATTTATCTTTCTTTTTTTGCGTCCTGCTTTATGGTCTGTCTTCTAGATACAGGGTTTCAGGCAGTCCACTCCTGCACCAAGAGCTAATCAATGAATTTGGACGTCTGCCTGAGATATACAATGAGTCAACAAAGCACCTCTACTACAAGCTGATTGACAAGTTTGGTACTCATTATATCACAAAGGTGAATGAAATAATACATTTCCAGAATAGACCATGGAGCAGACTCGTCCATCTCAGTTATAAAGTACTGAAAAATGAATATAACTTCACAGTTCTAGAATGAATACCTGTGTGCAGGTGACTCTGGGTGGAGAGGTTCGCTCTGTGACCAGCATCAAGGAGTGTGAGGCGTCCCTGCAGGGTCTGAGCGCGGACGAGGTGAAGATGTGTCTGGACGTGGAGGCTTCTGTCAGTATGGGAATAGCTGCAAATCTGAAGGCCGAGGCTCATCACTGCAAGCAGATCAAGGAAGAGAGTCTGAGCAAAAAGAGCTTTTCTAGCATCTTCAGTGACAGGTTTGTACAGCCCCTCTCTCTCTCTCTCTCTCTCTCTCTCTCTCTCTCTCTCTCTCTCGCTGTGTGTAACCTAATTATTGCTGATATTATTACAAATCCCTGTCGATAAAGAAGGTGCCTGTACGAGCACTTAGTTCAGCTGGTTAAATTACTTCAAATATATATAAAACATTAGATTATTCCAAAAAACATTTCTCTCATCCCAAAAGGGAAACAAATGTGATTGGTGGCCACACTCAGAGTGTCGACCTCCTTTTCTCATCAAATAATGACCCAAGGGGCTATAAGGAGTGGGTCTCATCTCTGCCTGCTCACCCTGATGTGCTTTCCTACTCACTCGAGCCCCTTCACGAGCTGCTGCCGGTAAAGGAACCAATCCGAGAGCATCTGTACACTGCCATCAAGGACTACATCCTCCAGAGGGCTCTGTTGAAAAACTGCACAAGCCCATGTAAGATCGGTGTGAAGACCAACCCCAAGGAACCGTGCAGCTGCAGCTGCCACAACAACCCAGGTGTGGCCCTCAACTGCTGCCCAACTCAGAGAGGATTTGCTCAGATCACTGTAACTGTGATTAAAGCCACAGGTTTATGTGGAGATTACTTAACTGAGACAGATGGATTCGTCAAGATCCTCCTCAATGGAAAGATTAGTTTTGGCCAGACGTCTGTGATAAAGAATGATAACTCACCTAAGTGGGACTGGGATTTCCATCTTGGAACTGTGGCTCTTACCCATTTCAGCAGTGTGAAGCTGGAGGTGTGGGACGAGGACAGTAATTCAAATGATGACTTTCTTGGGGAATGCAGCATCCCATTGAAATCTGGAGTTGAGACAAATGTCTGTGCACTCAATCACGGAGAACTCTATTATAAAGTGGAGGTGAAGTGTGTTCACGGTTTGGCTGGTTCTTCTTGCATGGAGTACAAGCCCTCTCCCATGGAGGCACAGCTGGAGAAAGTGTACGTCTCCCGGAACGCTCGCCCGATTCCCAGAGGCATGCTGCTGGAGATGGGAGTGCTCCTCGATGAGCGTATTCCCCGCTTCAACCAGAGCAACATTCGCAAAGCTAAAGGTCTTGAGTTGTAGACCAGTCGTGTTCTTTGTGCATACTCACGCCAGTTATCATGCTGTTTGAAGTAGAATAGGTGCACGTGTTACTGATGCCTTTTATAATATTGCTGCATTTTGACTTTTTGAAAGTTTAATAAAAGTCTCATGAAGCAAAATATTTCTACCATTGTGTAGTTTGTAAATTGCATATTGATGCCATTTATTTCCATATATTTGAATATTTGCACATAATATTGGTGCATTATTACTATCTACATTTCCTGCTCATTTGTGTTGCCATTGTCTTTTATAAAAAAGCTTAATAAAAGTGTCATGAAGCAAAATATTCTTGAAATATTGCTGATAAAAACAGATATCGTGTGGCATGTCCAATAAACCTATGTACTGCAAAAAAAGCAATTTCAAGAAAATAAAAAAGCCTTGTTTCAGTGGAAATTAGTCTCTTTTTTTGTGTAAAAAGAAAAATCATCTTGTCAAGCATGTTTTGCATTAGAAAAGTAATCTCATTTTAAGAAAATGCATCTTAACTTTGTCTTAATAAGATATTGAGCTTAAGATTTAACCAGTAACAAGCTACAACAACGATTTGCGTAATATTCCAGCAGAGGAACAAGATGGTTTTCCTTATTTTAAGAGTAAGACCACTTGCACAAAAATATTTCAATGAATCAGCTAGGTGTCATGGTTATGCTGAAATCCAGACAGAACTGCATTACCCATCAGCCCCTGTTTCAATACAAAGGAGCCTTAACTTAAGACAAAGTCACTTATGTTTATTGATCTGTTTGAAGAAATTGTGTCTTATTGTAAGCTTTTTTTTTGGTAATTATTCATCTTACATTTACATTACATTTACATTTATTCACTTAGCAGACGCTTTTATCCAAAGCGACTTACAAATGAGAAAGATACAAGCAAAGCAACATATCAAGCAGAGAACAATACAAGTAGTGCTACTGTACAAGATCCATTAATTGAATTCCAGAAGAAGCAAAGTGCAGAGTAGAGGTGTAAGTGCATTTAAAAAAAAATAATAAAATTTTATGGGTTGGTTAGG
This sequence comes from Ictalurus furcatus, assembly GCF_023375685.1. NCBI lineage: Eukaryota > Metazoa > Chordata > Actinopteri > Siluriformes > Ictaluridae > Ictalurus > Ictalurus furcatus. Next base: position 38,699,582 of record NC_071256.1, read on the forward strand.
TGTTGATGGAAGAGGTGGGTCTTTAGCTGTTTTTTGAAGATGGTGAGAGATTCTGCGGTCCGGACTGAGGTTGGAAGTTCATTCCACCACTGAGGAACAGTTAGTGTGAAGGTTCTGGAAAGGGACCTTGCGCCACGCTGAGTAGGAACTACTAGGCGTCGGTCGCTAATTGATCGCAGATTGCGAGAGGGAACGTAGGCCTTCAGGAGAGAGTTGAGGTAGGGGGCGCTGTTCCTGACAAGGTCTTGTAGGTGAGCATCAAGGCCTTGAATTTGATGCGGGCGGCTACAGGAAGCCAGTGGAGGAAATGAAGAGGGGTGTGACGTGGGTTCTCTTGGGCTGGTTGAAGATGAGGCGCGCTGCAGCATTCTGAATCATCTGAAGGGGTTTGATGGAGCTGCTGGGAGGCCTGAAAGCAGTGAGTTGCAGTAGTCCAGTTGAGAGATAACAAGAGCCTGGACTAGTAGCTGTGTAGCCTGTTCGGTGAGGTAGGGTCTGATTTTCTTGATGTTGTAAAGGATGAACCTACAGGACCTTGCAGTTGTTGAGATGTGGTCGGTAAAGGTCAAGCCGTCATCAAGAATCACCCCAAGGTTCCTGGCCGTCCTGGTTGGTTCGAGTGTGGTTGAGTCGAGCTGTACAGTGAGGTTGTGGTTGATTGAGGGACAGGCTGGGATGATGAGAAGCTCAGATTTTGCCAGGTTGAGCTTAAGGTGGTTTTCCCTCATCCAGACCGAGATGTCCGACAGGCAAGCAGAGATACGTGCAGAGACGGATGGATCGTCAGGCTGGAAGGACAACTAGAGCTGCGTGCCATCAGCATAGCAATGATATGAGAAGCCATGAGACTCAATCTCCTGCCCTAGAGACGTAGTGTAGATAGAAAATCTTAGATCTTAGATTGAGAGATAAAATCTTAAAGTCAGCTCAGTCAAAGATCAAAATAATAATTGTAAGTCTGTCTTAAAGTAACTGTGTTGGTTACACTGCGTGTAATAAGCACAACTTGCTTACATTTTAGCATTTTAGCATCTAGTTTTAACATCCAATAGCATTTTTTAGTGATTAGATATTTACGCAGTTTTCAAGAATTCTCACCAAGTCAGTTTTGCTTCCCCATTAGCAGATTATTTGCTTGATTTGAATACACTTCAACTAGACTTAAGTGCGTCTTGCTTGTTTCAAGAAAGGCATTTCTGACAGTGTGGTTTAGTTTACATGTGCAACTTTTAAAAAGTGTCATGAAAACCTCCTCGACAAAACCCACAAAACGTACCGAAAGTGAGAACTAACATGGTTTTGATTTCGAGAACTTGGGTGGAGATGTACTCACCAGGGCACAACATCGTCTATTGCTTTCTCTCTTTGGTTCTACAGAAAGCTAGTATTAGCATAAATCAGATGTGTTTTGTTTTACACACACTTAGTTATATCCAGTCTCAACTGTTAGTTGCTCGGTATAAACGCATCAGCTACGTGAGGTCATTGTAAACCACTGAGTATCGAAAACATCACCTCCGCTAACATTCTAATACACCACCGACTTTCATACACAGTATCATTTAACACCTTTCTGTCCAAACACCCACAAACTTACACCTACAAATCCAGTCCCATGTCCTACACAGGTATAAATACCCCATGTACAACCGAAGAAGGACATTTAGAAGACTATCTGCCCACACAAACACACCAAGGTAAGTGCGACAACACATAAACTTGAATTACATCCACACTTTATGGATATTTCACTATACACACACACACACACACACACACACACACACACACACAGTACTGTGCAAAAGTTTTAGGCACGTGCAAAGAACTGCTGTAAAGCAAATATGCCTTCAAAATAATGAAATTAAATGTTTCTTTAAAAAAAAAAACTGTAAAGAGCACTAAACAGAGGTAAATGAGACAAACTCAATATTTGGTGTGACAAAAAATTTAAAATAGTAGTCTCTGGTACAATTTGTGAAGATTTATAAGGAAATGAGCCGGTAATTTTCTATCGAGCATCTTCTCTTGCAGAACCAGCCACGGATCTTCTGGAGAATTTTTTATTTTTTTTTGGTCTGAAAAGTGTCTTATGTAATACGCTGCTTTCCTTAATGACATACAAACGTTTTTCTGTAACATTTAATTTTGTGTTAGAAAACTAATGTTTGCGAATCTAAAATGTTTTTTATACTGACTCGATAAATGTAGAAGTCGTAAAATAAAATAAAAAATCTATAACAGTTTTTATAGATTTTTTAATCGTGCGTCTAAAGCTTTTGTACAGTACTGTACAAATTATACACTGACTTTTATGGGTAGAAGATTTATTTATTTATTTTTTCAGTTTGACCAGATTAACTAGTTGGTGTAATGCAGATGTAATGCAGATGTAATGCAGATGTAATGCAGACGTGTGCTTCAGTGAACCACTGTGCTGTATCCTTAAAACAACACATGAGCACACTTTAAACGCTATAAACACAATCCTGTTCAGCTTTATGTGACGAATAGTGCCATGAACGTACTTTCTGAACTGCTCAACTTACTTGTCTTCTCTTTCCAGTAAAAACTGCCCCAAGTCAGTTCCCGTTCTCTTACTCGTGACATCACCAGAGTTGTTAAATGAAATCTGAGTGCAGAAAAGGCCTCTGTTATTCATAGGTGAAAATGTCATTTCAAGTTATTTCCAACTTAAACTATACACGGATAAAACAGAACAGTCGTGCGTCGTGACTTAAGGGCTGCGTCTTACACAACGGTACGGTATTGGTGTCGAACAATCTAGAAAAGAAGAACCGAAAGAGTGACCTGAAGACAATAAGTAGACTTCATCTTAATCATTTCACCATAAATATTTTATTTTGATGAACCGCCTACATTCGGTGGTGTTCCTGCGTTACTGTTAAATCTTAATGAATATATGTAGTTTTAATAATTAGTTCATATCACGTATAATGAGGTTGTGGCTCTCATGTTACGCTGCAGTGGTCTGAATGTGTCAGAAACAACCGCTCACTTTTTTAGTGGCTCGGTCATGGAGAGGGGGGTTAGAAGTGAGTATGTCGATGGAGGCAGGGCACACACACACACACACACACACACACACACACACACACACACACACACACAGTCTCTCTCTCTCTCTACACACTCACACTTTCTCTTCTGTTCTATTCCGTAGTCTCTTCTTTTGTTCTCTGTTGTCTTGCTGAAATGCAGATGCTGACAAGTTTGTGTTGTTAACATGCAAAAATAAAGATTCTGAAAATGTTCATTTTTTGATTTGTGTGTGTGTGTGTGTGAGAGAGAGAGAGAGAGAGAGAGAGAGAGAGAGAGAGAGAGAGAGAGATTTTGTGTTGGAAATGACTGGATGTGTGTTATTGTACCCCTCACAGGACTAGGATACGCTGCTTCATCTTGAACCCACAACAGGAGAGGTGTGGTGTACAGTTTAATCAGATCTGAAGTAACCAGTAACTTGCTACTTGAGTCGTCTTCTCATTGGATTGTTTATTTCTCGTACTCAAGTCATTATTAACATTATTACTTTTACTCTTACTTGAGTAATTACTTGCACTTGAGTAAAATTTGTGGCTACTCTACCAACCTTCGCGTGCTAACTTCATCGCATTCAGCGACTGTACGCATGATTGCGCGGTATTTTCTGCATATAACCTACTGGGCGCGCTTGTGCATTGATAATAGTATGACCCATTTTAGGGGTGGTCAAATTTATATAGACCTTTTCTTTTCAGATAGACTGAGCAATGTGAACTGTTTTTCACTATTAAAACTTAGTAGTATTTAAACATTTCAAATCACTGATAACACATTCAGCATTGATTCAGCAAGATTTAAAAAAAAAAAAAAAAAAAAGTGTCTGTCTGGAGCTAAGCATGATCTCATATCTACGTATGTCATTTATCTATCTTGAATATCTACTGCTTTCACCTCCATAGCCTCAGAAGCACTTTGCTTGCACAGCTGATAAAGACATTTGTTCTTAACATCCTGTTGCACTTTACTTTTACTACATCTGTAATCTCTGCTAAAGTACACTAGTTATTTACTATGTACACAGTGGGTAAGTATTGAACGTGTCAATGTTTTTTTTCAGTAAATATTTTTCCAATGAGGTTATTCACATGAAATTTTGACCAGACATCAGCATTAACTCAAGAAATCTGCACATATAAAGAATTCACAACATTAACGTCTATAAATAAAGTTATGTGTAATAAAGTGGAATGAGACGGGAAAAAACTACTGAACACGCTAAGAAAAAGCAGTTCTCCAAGGCAAGGTAAGGCAAGGAGCCAGCTGAAATCCGTAAGTAATTACACCCCCTATCTGTGCAGATTAATATCAGCTGGGTTAGTATATTGATGGTCTATAAAAAGGCTTTTCATTGCCAAGGTGTCACACAAGAAACATCTCATGATGGGTAAAAGTAAAGAGCGCTCCCAAGACCTTCACAACCTTATTGTTGTGAAACATATTGATGGAATCAGATACAGACGTATTTCAAAACTTCTGAATCCTACAGTAAGCACCATTGGGGCCGTTATCCAGAAGTGGAAGCAACATCACTCCGTCATCAACCGGCCACGCACAGGACCTCCTCGCAAGATTTCTGACCAGGGAGTCAGAAGAACAGTCAGAAGAGTAGCCCAGGAGTCAAGGGCCACTCGGAAAGAGCTCCAGAAACACTTGGAGGCAGCAGGTGCCATCGTCACAGAGAAAACAATAGGCAATGCACTCCACTCACACTCACCCTGCAAGACTCCATTACTAAAGAAAAGGCATGTCGAAGCTCGTTTGAAGTTTACTACAACTCATCTGGACAAGCCTATGAAATACTGGGAGAGTGTAGTCTGGTCAGACGAGAGCAAAACTGAACTTTTTGTCTGTCATACTACACACCATGTTTGGAGAAGAAATGGCACTGCACATCATCCTAAAAACACTACACCAACAGTGAAGTTTGGAGGTGAAGCATCATGGTGTGGGGCTGTTTTTCATCACATGGTACTGGCGGACTTCATATAACTGAAGGAACGATGAATGGAGATCTTCACCGGGAGATTCTTGAGAAGAATCTGCTGCCATCCACCAGGATGATGAAGATGAGACGTGGGTGGAGCTTCCAGCAGGACAACGATCCAAAGCATATAGCAAAGGAAATTCTCAACTCGTTTCAGAGAAAATAAATGAAGGTGTTAGAATGGCCCAGTCAATCACCTGACTCGAATCCAACTGAACAAGATTTAAAGACAATATGTTTAGAAGAACAGACCGAAATCACACCTGAATACTGCGGCCCGTTAATTTCTTCATACAGGAAGCGTCTTGAAGCGTCATTACAAACAAAGGCTTCTCCACTAAGTATTAAATACATTTCAGTTAGCGTGTTCAATACTTTTTTCCCGTGTCATTCCACTTTATTACACATAACTTTATTTATGGACTTTAATGTTGTGAATTCTTTATATTTACAGATTTCTTGAGTTAATACTGAAGTCTGGTGAAAATTTCATGTGAATAACCTCATTGTTAATATATTTACTGAAACAAATGTTGATGCGTCCAACACTTATTTCCCCCACTGTAAATTGATGTTGGGGCTTAGTGGTGTTTTGGCATGTTGAAAAGGTGGCAACCCTTTAAAATATTATAGTGAGTATATGTCACAGCGATGCAGCGTTGTAGCTTTAACTATCTTCAAATTCACAATTCTTTTACTACAGGAACTGGACCTACAACAAATCCAGCTATGTTGCAGGCACTTCTGATTTGGGCCGTGTTTGCCACAAGTCTCCCTCCTCCAACCAGCCAGAGTTGCTTCAAGGCGAAGGAAACTCAGTGTCGCAATGTGGACTTTGCTCCCGGATCTCACCTGGCAGGAGAAGGTTTTGACATCACCACCATGCAACGGAAAGGGGCCTTTGTCCTTGACATGAGCTCCTGGCTCCAGAAGGACAAGTCCTGCACTCTGTGTAAAAACCGCTACATGGGAGACCAAAAGCAGAAGCTCCCAATTTCTGTAGTGGACTGGAGACCAAGTCAGAAGTGCAGTATGAAAGTTTCCGGCATGGTCTACCAGTCCAGCGAGTCCCTGGTCAGCGCCAGCACCTCCTCTATCGAGAACAACTGGAAGTTAGGCTTGCAAATAACCATTCCAAAAGTCCAGGGATCACTGATACTGGCAGGCAGTAACTCCAAGCTGGCTGAGTATTCAATGGAGAAAACTAAAAAAGACAAGTTCAGCTTCACCAGCCATGATGTCTCATGTGGATACTACAGGTAGGATGTGAAAGTGTTTTGTCAGTTCCATATGTTGAAATATGCACAATTAATATTTAATTTTATAAATGCTGCATATTTATTGTTATGTTTGTATTCTACGTCCTGTTCAACCTTCTAGTTACAGGGTTTCCAGCCGTCCAGTCCTGCACCCAGAGCTAAAGGATGAATTCAGAAGCCTCCCTGCAGCATATGATAATCATTCAAAGCACCTCTATTACAAGCTGATTGACAAGTTTGGTACTCATTACATCACAAAGGTGAATGAGACAATACCTTTCCACAGACTCTGAAACAGCCTTGCAGATAATCTTCTTCTAGCATGTAGGAAAGAAAGCCTTGTCCACTTCAGTTTTAGAGTAGTCTAACTTTTGTTCCAGAATGAATCTATGGTCTTGTTGACTGGAAACTCTGTGGCTGTGTGCAGGTGACTCTGGGTGGAGAGGTTCGCTCTGTGACCAGCATCAAGGAGTGCGAGGCGTCCCTGCAGGGTCTGAGCGTGGATGAGGTGAAGATGTGTCTGGACGTGGAGGCTTCTGTCAGTATGGGAACAGCTGCAAATCTGCAGACTGAATCTCATCACTGCAAGCAGGCCAAGGACAAGACTCTGAATAAAAAGAGTTTTGCTAGCAGCTTCAGTGACAGGTTTGTAGAATTATTAACTTTTTTTTTTTGTAACTATGGTTCAATGAACACCAGATGCCTGGCAGGGGTGGTGAAAATCATCTGGTAATTTTTTTTTTTTTTAGGGCATGCCAAGACCTTTAACAAAAGTCACAAACCATAGTATGTTTAAATCATAGTATAAAACAACAAATTTTAACAACAGAATTTGACCAGTCCTGCTTCCACAGAACATTTGGCCAACCCCAGCTGCTCCTGCAGAAAGTCTGACCAACTCCTCCCACTCCCACAGAGTTTAATGAGTTCCGCTCAAGCTGAAAGTTTGACCAATCCTGCTCCTGCAGAATGGTTTACAAATCCTGCTTCCACAGAAAATTAAAGCAATCTCAGATACTCTCGCAGAAAGTTTCATCCCTCTCCTGCAGGTTTGAACAATCTTACTTTTTGACTAATCCTGCAGCCATAGAAAGTTTGCCCAATCCCACTGCTGCTGAAAATTTGACCAATCCTGCCCTTTATAACAGAACGTTTGACCAATCATGCTTCACGCCTGCAGCAAGCTTGATCAATCCCACTTGCTCCTGCTGAGTTTGACCAATCCTGCTCACTTGCACTGAAAGTTTGACCAATCCCACTCTTTCAGGACATTTGGCCAAACTTAACTGGTTCTAAATATCAAAATCAAAATATAAAGAAATTAGCAATTTAAAACACTGTGACACTGATTAGGATAAAGCAGTTACGGAAGATGAATATAAGATAAGATAAACACATCATTAAGCACTACATGATATTCACAATCTCATGATAATGAATTTGGTCTTTGTCCCACAAACTTCATACCTTATCGATCTGCTGTAATGTAAAAAATGCCAGCTTCCACAACTTTTTTGTCAGGACTTTTTTGTCCTGATGTCTTCTACATCTGTCCAGAGGCCCTCAATTCAAATTAATTTGTTTTTGGGGTTTTAATGATTTAATAATCAATTGTACCAGGCATTTATTTGGGAATTTATTCAGTTTTTCTGACATCCATATTTCTCTCATTATTAAAGGGAAACTAACATTATTGGTGGACATACTCAAAATGTGGACCTTCTATTCTCGTCAAATAACGACCCAAAGGCCTATAAGGAGTGGGTCTCATCTCTGCCCACTCACCCAGATGTGCTTTCCTACTCGCTTGAGCCCCTTCACGAGTTGCTGCCGACTAAGAAGCCGAACCGAGAGCATCTGCGTAATGCCATCAAGGACTACATACTCCAGAGAGGCCTGTGGAAAAATTGCACGAGCCAATGCAAAACCGGAGTGAAGACTGATCCTAAGGAGCCATGCACCTGCAGCTGCCACAACAACCCGGGTGTGGCCCTCAACTGCTGCCCCACACAGAAAGGATTCGCTCAGATCACTGTAACTGCAATCAAAGCCACAGGTTTATGGGGAGATTACTTCAAACAGACAGATGGCTATGTCAAGCTCCTCCGAAATGGTAAGAACTTCCTCGGCCAGACCTCCGTGATCTGGAACCAAAACTGGCCAACATGGAACTGGGATTTCAATCTAGGAACTGAGGACCTGACTCAGTTCAGCAGTGTGAAGTTGGAGGTGTGGGACAGGGACAGTGGCTGGGATGACGACCTTCTCGGGGCATGCACTGTTAAATTGAAATCTGGAGTGGAAGAGAACTTCTGTGCCCTCAATCACGGAACGCTGTATTATAAAGTGCAGGTGAAATGCGTTCCCGGTTTGTCTGGTACTTCGTGCTTGGAGTATAAGCCCTCTCCCATGGAAGCAGAGCTGCAGAAAGTGTACGTCTCCCGGCACGCTCGCCTGATTCCCAGAGGCATGCTGCTGCAGATGGGAGTGCTCCTCGATGAGCGCCTTCCCCGCTTCAACCAGAGCAACATTCGCAAAGCTACAGGTTTTGAATTGTAGTCCAATTGTGTAGTTTGTGAACCTATCGCAAATTCATGCCAGCTATTAAAATATTTCAAGTAGAATAAATGCACATTGGATTGGCACATTATAACTAAATCTTTCCTGCTCATTTCTGCTGCCTTTTGCCCTTTTTAAAAGCTTAATAAAAATGCTCATGAAACAACCCTTTTGATGAAATATTCTTGAAAAAAAGTAATATTATCGGTTACATTTGCAACTTGTTAACTCCATTCTTAAACCTTAAGAACATCCACAAAGTCCACATGTCTTACAGAAAGTGAGAACTGCTATGTGTAGTTTTTATTTTGAAGGCCAGAGGGAAGACATGTCCACCAGGGCAGAACTGACTATTGCTTTCAAAAAGACTTTGGTTTTAAAGACAGTTGTTCACACACACGCACATTTTCATTACCTAGAGGGGACACAAGGCAATGCGATGCCACTGATGATGTCACAAGGAAGCAAAATTGGCCATGCTCTCTGGATGGGAGGGGAATACTTTCTCTCCACTGGCGATCACAGTGAGTGGAATTGTTGATCCGTTCTGATTTTGTCAAGTGACAGGCATCTCTGGGTTATCCTGTCAAAGATTACATTAAATTTGCTTAATACTTAATAAATATCAAACTTCATCATATGACATAGGGTAGAACATTTGAAATTTCGGGGTTAATATGACTGGGCTGTTCTAAGACCTCCTTCTTTTCATCTCTTCTATCATTAATGACTACAAAAAATCTGGTCATGTACCATCTGCATTCAAGGCAGCAACGGTTATTCTCATCCTGAACTATTGCATCACTTCTCTCTTTTTTTTCTGAAGTCCTCATGAGTCTTGGTGTTTGTGGCACAGCATGGCAATGGTTTGCTTCCTACCTGGAGGGATGGTCATATCAGCTGACATGGAGGGGTTAATAATAATAATAATAAACTTTATTTTATAAAGTGCCTTTAAAAGCAGCTTCTCAAAGCACTGTACACAAAATAAGCAGTACACAGAAAAATAAAACATATCAAAGTTAATAAGAACAAAAACGTTAATAATAATAATAATAATAATAATAATAATAATAATAATAAAAAGAAGATATCAGCAGTCAAATGCAAGTTTAAAAAAGTGTGTCTTAAGTTGAGCTTTAAAAGTGCCAAAGGTCTGAGCTTCCCTGAGTTCAGGAGGAAGAGAGTTCCAAAGGGAAGGAGCACAGACAGAAGAAGTCCTGTCAGCCATAGATTATAAGCGAGTTTGTGGAACACAGATTACAGATTAGTTAACAGATTACACTGTGAGGAGCGCAGTCTGCGATTTGGGGTGTAAGGAATTAATAAACTAGATAAGTAATAGGGAGCCAAGCCATGTAAAGCTTTGTATGTCAACATCATGATCTTAAAATTGACACGGAACCTGACCGGGAGCCAGTGCAAGGACTCCAGAACAGGAGTAATATGATTGTATTTCCTGGTTCCAGTCAGGATCCTGGCAGCAGAGTTTTGAACATATTGCAAGTTGTTGAGTGTGGATTTAGAAACTCCGGCTAAAACAGCGTTACAGTAATCCAACCGAGTGACAACAAATGAGTGAATCAGCTTTTCAGCCACGGAGAAGTTTAGCATAGGGTGCAGTCTAGCTATATTTCTGAGGTGAAAAAAGGATGCTTTAACAGTGTTCTGAACAAAAAAATCAAATGTAAGGCTGGTATCAAAAATTACTCCAAGGTTCTTCATTTTCCACATCTGCTCCATGCTGACATTACTCTGGAGTCCCACAAAGCTCAGTGCTGGGTACTCTTCCATTTTCCTCTATACCTGCTCTCTTGGTGAGGTCATTGTGGCAGTAGGGGCATGGTCGAGCATGAGATGCAGACGGAGGGTTGAACCGGCACGCAAACCATGATGATTCTGCATTAGGGTAATCCTTATACTTACTGTTAATGTGATTGATCATCAGCTGCCAGCAGTTGCTGTTGGCTGCGGCACCACTGAATCCTGGTGATGAGTCACATCGAAAGTAAGTTTGAGGATTACCTCAATGCAGGCTCATCACATGCTAGCTCCCGGTTCAACCCGCCTCCTCTCCGTCTGAAGCTGACACTTCACACCTACTGCCACGGTCATATCTTCACATGGGTTTTCATACTACTGCTGTGTTGATAAAACTCAACTCATCCTCTCCTCATGTTTCTGCATGGATTTCAGCATGTCTGTGCACATCTCATCATGAATGCCAGTTCATCATCTGAAACTTAATCCCAGCAAAACTGAGCTGCTGTACTTGGGAGCTCTTATAACCAGAGAGTGAGCTAAAATAATTTAAATGTAAAAAGAACATGTGGAATTGAGTTAGCGGTATCACTGACATATAAAAAGATATTGTCTGCATATAAATACATGCGATGTGAAGTGTTTGAAGTGCAAGATGCTCAAACAAAAGTGGAGAAAGAGGGCACCCCTGTAGAGTTCCGTGCAAAATGGACAATTGTGATTACCAAATGTCTCCTGTCATAACCACTGCAGAAGGATTAGCATATAAAACCTTGGCAATATTAATGTAATCTCTACCTAACCCAAAGTGTTCCAATACTTTCCAGAGGTATTGCCACTCCAGCTTTTCACCACCTAAACACAACGTGGCGCAGATTGAACCAGTTCCAATAGCAGCATGAATTATGTGTAGTAAAGAGGGTATATTATCAGCTGCCAGGCATGATTTAATGAAACCAATCTGATCATTGAATGAATGAATTTGATCTCTGTGCACCTTGGTCATAAAGATGTCTAAACGGGAGGCTACATCTTTAACATACAATTTAACGTCACTATTTAAATGAGATAACGGTCTGTGATTCCCACATTGAGTTAAGTCCTTGTCAGGCTTAGGTAACAGAGTAATAATGGCCATATTAGCACTATTATTGAAAGATCCCTCTCGAATAGAATGATTAATCATATTTAACAATGACTGTCCCAACTCTTCCCAGAAAGTGAGGTATAGTTCTGAAGGGATACCATCCCATCCCAGTGACTTCCCCTTCGTCATGGCTATAAGAGCTTCCTTTATTTCTTCTAATGAAATTGGAATGCTCAGAAGTGCTGCATCCTCATCAGACAGATATGGAAGAACAAGACCCTGACTCACTAAATACTAAATCAGATTTATATCATTTCTGATAAAAAGATTTAAATTCTGTGTTGATTCCTTTGGGTTCACTTATCAAGCCATTATAAGTATGAATTGCCATAATATTTTAATATTTTTCACTGTCACTGTTATTTCTTGCTGGGCATTCTCAGAAGATGAATTCTGTTGACACAATCTGCCTACAATAGATTTGTTTGGACTGGGGGAGGAAACTGGGGTACCTGGAGGAACAGGGAGAACATACAAACGAAGCACAGGGAGAACATACAAACTCCACACACACAGGGCCGCTGGGAATCGAACCCTCAGCCCTGGAGGTGTGAGGCAAAGGTGCTAACCACTAAAGCCACTCCCACATTGTTAACATATTATTAACAAATACAAATAATAGTTTGTCAAATAGGCCATCAATATAAAGCTAATGTTCACATTATGCTTCACACTAATAACTGGATATATCAGTAAAAACAATAGTATTCTATGAGCTATATCACATTACCCTCCTTCACTGTCCTGTGTGACCAAACCACTCAGAAAGTCCTCAACCTCCAGAGAGGACTTATGAGAGAAGATATGTTGTGTTGAACCTCGTGTCAGTTTAAGATGTGCCAGGTACATCAAAAAGGTCTGGAAGCCCATTTTCAGCTAACAAGCTTATATGGTAGCGACTTGTGTTGCTGCTAAACAGTTATTTGGCTCGGTGTAATTTTGAAAGACCTACAGTTCTCTCTGCGTGCCTCCTGTTCCACTTCTCACTGGTGCAATTCTTCTGTGTATTCTGGCCCAAACAAGTATTGTTGGATGTCCTCATTGCTTGAGTAATCCATTTGGACCGGCCCAATAATTTACTTAGCAAAATTATTGCTTATTAGCAGTAGCCAACTAGTTCAACCATCTTAATTCCCCGAACATACCATTATCACCCCCCACAATCCCCCCTTTCTCTCCACATTTCCCTCCACTGAAAAAATGAAATTAGTCGTAGAGTAAAACATATTAAATTAACTGTCATACTCCATACATTGTAATATTAAGATTCAGTGAGAACTAGAAGCTCTTAAGTAGACAGTTTAATATATACACATTTTATTCCTGTAATAAATGAATTGTGTGGGAAGAGTAAGCTTTATTATCAACAGCAACATTATTCAAACAGCATGGAAGGAGAGCCTCCTGAACTATAGAAAATCTCTTAGTGCTGCTAGATCAGTCTCTCTCTCCTCCCTAATTGAAAATAACAAAAATAATCCTAGATTCTTATTTAACACTGTAGCAAAATTAGCTAGAAATAGGACCACAATAGAAACCTGCACACAATCACAATCATTATACAGCAGCGATGATTTCATGAACGTTTTCATTGGCAAAATTTTACATTCCATACAAATTATTCAGACTATTAATTTCAAACCAGACAGTTTTATAACTAACCCTGTAGATAATAATAAAACAATATCAGAACAACAATGAGAATGTTTTACTTCCCTTAGAGAATCCGAACTCATTTCATTAATTTCCTCATCAAAATAAACTTCTATACTAGATCCCTTACCTACATGTTTCTTCAAACATATAATTCCAGAAGTAATCAAACCCCTTAATCAGTTTTCCCTTAGCACTGGCTATTTACATTTATATTTATTCATTTAGCAGATGCTTTTATCCAAAGTGACTTATAAATGAGGAAATAAAAGCAAAGCAATATATCAAGCAAAAAACAGTACAAGTAGTGCTACTGTACCATACAGGATTTTTAATTGAGTTCTAGAGAAGCACAGAGTAGAGGTGTAAGAGCCAGTGTACGTGCAAGTTTGGGGTTAGTTAAGTGTTCATGGAAGAGGTGGGTCTTTAGCCATTTTTTGAAGATAGTGACAGATTCTGTGGTCTGGATTGAGGTTGGAATTTCAATCCACCACTGAGGGGCAGTTAGCGTAAAGGTTCTGGAAATGGACCTCATGCCTTGCTGAGTAGGCACTACCAGGCGTGGGTCGTTAACTGATCACATGTGGTGTGAGAGAACATAAAATTCAAGGAGATTGTTGAGGTAGGAGGGTGCTGTTCCAGACAAGGTCTTGTACATGAACATCAAGGCCTTGAATTTGATGTTGGCAGCTACAGGAAGCCAGTGGATAGAGATGAAGAGGGGTTCTTTTGGGCTGGTTGAAAACAAGTCGGAACTGCATTCTGAATCATCTGAAGGGGTTTGATGGAGCTGGTTGGGAGGCCCGGGAGTCAATAGTTCAGTTTTGTAATAACAAGAGCCTGGACTAGTAACTGTGTAGCCAGTTCGGTGAGATAGGGTCTGATTTTCTTGATGATGTACAGGATGAACCTACAGGACCATGCAGTTGTTGAAATCTGATCTGTAAAGGTCAAATGGTCATGGAAAGTCACCCCAAGGTTCCTGGCTGTCCTGGTTGGTTTGAGTGTGGCTGAGCCGAGCTGTACGGTGAGGTTGTGGTTGATTGAGGGGCAGGCTGGGATGACAAGAAGCTAAGTCTTTGACAAGTTGAGCTTAAGATGGTGTTCCCTCATCCAGTTTGGGATGTCAGACAGACAGGCAGAGATGTGTGCTGAGATATACCCAAGTACTTAAATCATTGACACTTTTATGTATTTTTTTAGTTATCAAACCCCTGATTAAAAAACCTGACCTCAACCCCTATCTGTCAATTGTCCAACTATAGGCAAATATCAAATCTCCCCTTTATCTCCAAGATATTAGAAAAGGTTGTAGCACAGCAGCTATGCTCGTATCATCATAGGAATAACATTCATGAAATATATCAGTCAGGATTTAGGCCTCATCATCGCACAGAGACAGCGCTGGTTAAAGTAGTAAATGACCTTCTACTGGCCTCTGATCAGGGTTGTGTCTCGCTGCTTGTGTTACTTGACCTTAGTGCAGCTCTTGATACTATAGATCATACTATTCTCCTTGATAGATTAGAAAATGTTGTTGGCGTTACGGGAACAGTCCTCTCCTGTCTCAGGACTTATCTGACTGATCGTTATTAGTTTGTAGATGTAAATGGAGGCTTCTCTATTCTTTCTGAGATAAAGTTTGGTTTTCCGCAAGGTTCTGTTTTAGGCCCACTGCTTTTTACTTTATATATGCTACCTCTGGGTCAAATTATTCGTAAACATGGAATTAGCTTCCACTGTTATGCTGATGACACACAGTTGCATGTTTCAGCGAAGCCAGACGACAGACAGCAGCTTCGTAAAGTTGAGGAATGTGTAAAGGACATTAGACGTTGGATGCTTATTAACTTCCTTTTACTTAATTCTGATAAGACAGAAGAACTTGTACTAGGACCTCGTGCAGCTAGAAGTAATCTTTCTGATCTCACAGCTACTCTGGATGGACTTTCTGTTTCATCATGTGCAGCAGTAAAAGACCTTGGTAACTAACTAGCTAGAACCAGAAGATACGACCACATCACCCCGATCTTATCCACACATCCAAGCTGCTTTGGGACAAGAAAGCAGCTTTACAGCCAACATACTGTTCTGCTTTATAAGATTATTATTATTATTATTATTATTATTATTATTATTATTATTATTCTCGAACTCAAAAAATATTGGCACACTAGCTATCTACCCAACGCTACAAGTATTGGCACCCTAGCTATCTATCTAACACTACAATTAGTGTCACCCAAGCATTGTCACCCTAGCTAGCTCTCTAATGCTACAAGTATTGGCACCCTATCTATCTGTCTCTCATTCTTTCTTAAAACTGCACATTACCTTCAGATATCAAACTGATAACTATTTTAAACTTTTAGACTGGCTTTCTCAAGTCAACATCAAAGTTTGTCATGACAAAAAAAAAAAAACAGTCCTTCAGGCTGTTCAGAAAGTTCATGCTCTTTTATATATATATATATATATATATATATATATATATATATATATATATATATATATATATATATAACTGATCAGACTTCTAGTGTTCACGTAGTGGACAATCAAAAATCCCCAAAACTCCCACGCACTTACATTGAAGGAATGCTCAGAGTCTGGCTCAGAAAGTTCAAGATTTCAGACATTTGGGTTTGAGACCAAAGGATGGATATGATACAAGAGTTTAGGATTTCAGCTTTTATTTCTTGGTATTTACATCTAGATGTGTTAAACAACATAAAATGTATAACCTTTTGTATAAGTCTACCCCATTTGTAAGTGAGCAAAAGTATAGGAACAGAGAAGTCTTAAAGTATATAACACTTTGGTTGCATATCCCTTGCTTGTAATAACTACATCAAGCCTGCAACTCATTGACACCATCAAACTGTTGGTTTGTTCTATTGTTTACTGCAGCCTCTTTCAGTTGTTGTTTGATTCGGGGGGTTTCTCCCTTCAGTCTCCTCTTCAGGAGGTGAAATGCTGATCAGTTGAAATGCTGATCAGACTTGGCCAGTTTAAATTCTTCCACTTTTCCCCAGATAAAGTCCTTTGTTGAGTTGGCAGTGTGTTTTGGATCATTGTCTTGCTGCATGATGAAGTTCCTCATGATTTATTTGAATGCATTTCTCTGTAAATTGGCAGACAGGATGTTCCTGTAAACTTCTGAAATCATTCAGCTGCTACCATCATAAGTTACATCATCAGCCGTGCAAGCCCAAGCCATTACACTACCATGTTTCACAGATGAGCTTGGATGTGTTGGATCATGAGCAGATCCATTCTTTCTCCACATTTTGGCCTTTCCATCACTTTGGTAGAGGTTAATCTTGCTTCCAGATGTTTTGTCGCTCATCTCTATTTCTTTGTAAATTCCAATCTGGCCTTGTGATTCTTACTGCTGATGAGTGCTTTGCATCTTGTGGTATTTCTGCTCTTGAAGTCTTGTTCAAACAAGGGATTGTGATACCTTCACCCCTGCCCTGTGTAAATAGTTGGTGATGTAACTGACTATTGTTTTCTGTTTTTTCCTCACAAGGTTCTGTCATCAGCTGTTGTTGTTTTCCTTGTCTGAACCATTCGGTGTCTGTTGCTCAGTACACCAGTGGATTCTTTCTTTTTCAGGACATTCCAAATTGTTGTACTGGATATGTCCAACTGATCTTCCCTCTTTTCTCTGCTTCAAAATGGTTTGCTTTTCTTCCATAGACAGCTCTGTGATCTTCATGTTGGCTTATCATTTTTAACAACAAAGCAGTCTTCCCAGGTGAAACTGAAGCCTAAAACCAAGAGTAGATGTTCAGAGCTATTTATCGTTTAAACAATCAATCTAACAGGAAACACCTGGGTAAAAAGAAACACCTGTCAGTCACATGTTCCAATATTTTTAGTGACCTACAAATTGGGTGGTCTGATACAAAATGTGCTATGTTCTATGCCATTCTCCAGTCCCCGGCGCCCTTTTTACTGAATGCACCTTTAAACACTTGTTTCCAGACTTTACCAGTCATGTTAACTTGACTGTTTCATTGTTGCTTAATGCTGACAAATTAAACTATTTAATTGTATTGTACTTTAGTTGTGTATTTTGTGATAAAAATATATTAAATGCATTGAGAAAATGATTACGTTTATTATAATGAGTCTTTATTGGTCACAGCGTTGTGAAATTCTTTTCTTTGCATACCCCAGCATGCCAAGAGGTTGGGGTCAGAGCACAGGGTCAGCCATGATATGGCGCCCCCTGGAGCAGAGAGGGTTAAGGGCCTTGCTCAAGGGCCCAACAGTGGCAGCTTGGCAGCACCAGGGCTTGAACCCCGACCTTCCGATCAGTAACCCAGATCAGTAAACAGCGCGTGCTTCCGGGTTGTCAGTGACTTTGTTTACTTTCGACACGTGTGTTTTGTTATGGTTTATGTCTTGTCTGTGCCCCAGTCTTGTCATTGGTTGTCTCCCTCACGTGTCATCATTATTCACAGCTGTTTTCGTTTTACCGTTGATTACGTTAATTATTTAAACCCCTCGTGTGTCTTTGTTCAGTGAGAAGTATTGAGTGTCTGTACCATACGAAGCCTAGTTTTTAGTTTCGTGGTTTTGATCCTGTTCTCGTCCTCATTTCTCGATTCTTGTCTAAGCCCAGTTTATCCCTGTTTGCCGATCGCCTGACTACTCGCTTGTTTTTGACCATGGTTTTGCCTTACGTTTTTGGATTTGTCTGCCTCTCTCTCTTCAATAAAGCTCTTAACTGCACTTGCATCCATCTCTAAAACCCATACATGACAATTAGCAGCATTTACATAAATATCGTGAGTAATATAACTTCAAACAACTAAGTCACTGAAAATGTCAAACAGAAGATAATAAAATCTACTTATTTACTTCAAGTAAGCAGTCTTTAGTCGGTTAGAAGTTACTCTGGGTTCCTTTGTGACCTCGCAGACTATTACATGTCTTGCTCTTGGAGTGATCTTTGCTGGTCCACCACTCCTGGGGAGGGGAACAATGGTGTTGAATTTCCTCCATTTGTACACAATTTGCCTGACTGTGGATTAGTGGACTCTAAAGTCTTTAGAGATGGTTTTGTAACCTTTGCCAATATGATGAGCATCAACAACTCTTTTTTGAGGTCCTCAGAAATCTCTTTGCCATGATACACTTCCATAAACATGTTGTGAAGATTACACTTTGATAGATACTTGTTCTTGAAATAAAATAGTGAGCTCACTCACACCTGATTGTATCCCATTGATTGAAAACACCTGACTTTAATTTTCTTTCAAATTAACTGCTAATCCTAGAGCTTCACATACTTTTGGTACTCATAGATGTAATATTGGATAATTTTCCTCAATAAATAAATGACCAAGTATAATATTTTTTGTCTCATTTGTTTAATTGGTTTCTCTTTGTCTACTTTTAGTACTTGTGTGAAAATCTTTAATAGTTATGCAAATATACAGAGAATTTTAAAGGGTTCACAAACTTTCACAAATTTTGAAAGATCTACAGTTCTCTCTACATGCCTCCTGTTGCACTTCTCATTGGTGCAATTCTTCTTCTGTGTATTCTGGCTAAAACATGTATGGTTGGATGTCCACATATGTTGAGTAATTTCCATCGCTTGAGTAATCCATTTGCTCCATCGCAGTAATTTACTTACAAAGCAAAGTTACAGTGGTGCTTGAAAGTTTGAATTATCTATAGCTATGTAGAGTTGGATAGATAGAAAAGTAGCATTTTCTATATATCTGCATAAATATGACCTAAAACATCATTATATTTTCACACAAGTCCTAAAAGTAGACAAAGAGAACCCAATTAAACAAATAAGACAAAAATATTATGCTTGATTATTTATTTATTGAGGAAAACATTACATTATCTCTCTCTCTCTCTATTATATATATATATATATATATATATATATATATATATATATATATATATATATATATATATATCTCAAACTCAGACCTACACAACACGTCTGTGGAAGTATACCATGGCATGAACAAAGGAGATTTCTGAGGACCTCAGAAAAAGAGTTTTGATGCTCATCAGGTTGGAAAAGGTTACAAAACCATCTCTAATGAGTTGGAGTCCACTAATCTACAGTCAGACAGACTGTGTACAAATGAAGGAAATCCAAGACCATTGTTACCCTTCCTTGGAGAAAGGAAAACATTGTATTACATCATAAGACCTTTATCCTGGCTGTGACACATGTTGGTGGTAGTATCATGGTTTGGACCTGTTTTGCTGCATCTAGGCCAGGACGACTTGTCATCATTGATGGAACATGAATTCTGAATTATACCAGCGAATTCTAAAGGAAAATGTCAGGACATCTGTCCATGAACTGAATCTGAAGAGAAAGTGGGTCATGCAGCAAGACAACAACCCTAATTACACGAGTCGCTCTACCAAAGAACGGTTAAAGAAGAATAAAGTTAATGTTTTGGAATGGCAAAGTCAAAGTCCTGACCTTAATCCAATAGAAATGTTGTGGAAGGACCTGAATCAAGCAGTTCATGTGAGATGTGAGATAAATTATGTCCAATTTTATTAGATATTTTTGCAATTTTTATATAATTGATTACCGTATTTCAGGAAATGTATCCAATGGTAAATATAGCTATAAAGTAAATAGTTGCATGAATTAGGATTAGTGATGGAAAATCACTCTGTTACAGAATGCTGATCGCGATTTTCAAATTAAGACAGTAGGAACATAACAATAAGAGCAATACTGAAACATTATGTGACACTTCAATGTTCTCTAGTTTTAGTACCAGAGGTCCTCAGCACTGTATAGTCATGTATACTGTATATATTACAGGAACAGGACACAACAAATCCAGCCATGTTGCTGATTTGGGCCATGTTTGCCTCCTCCAACCAGCCAGAATTGCTTCAAAGCCACAATGTGGACTTTGCTCCAGGATCCAACCTAGCAGGAGAAGGCTTTGACATCACCACCATGCAACGGAAAGGGGCCTTTGTCCTTGACATGAGCTCCTGGCTCCAAAAGTTGGGATAAATTCGCACCTTTAATATCTGTATACCATGTTGATATTTCTGTAAAGCTGCTTTGAGACAATGTCTATTGTAAAAAGCGCTATACAAATAAAATTGAATTGAATTGAATTGAATTGAAAAGGACAAGTCCTGCACTCTGTGTAAAAACCCCTACATGGGAGGTAAAACCCAGAAGACCCCAGTTTCTGCGGTGGACTGGAGACCATCTCAGAAGTGCAGAATGAAGTTGTCCAGCTCTGTCTACCAGTCCAGCGAGGCCCTGGTCAGTGCCAGCACCTCCAATATCAAGAACAACTGGAAGTTAGGCTTGCAAATAACCACTCCCAAAGTCCAGGGATCACTGATACTGGCAGGCAGTAACTCCAAGCTGGCTGAGTATTCAATGGAGAAAACTAAAAAAGACAAGTTCAGCTTCACCAGCCATGATGTCTCATGTGCACATTACAAGTAGGATGAAAATTTGTTTTGAAAAAGCCATGTATTTATTTATATTTAATTATACAAATACAGCATCATTTATCTTTCTTTTTTTGCGTCCTGCTTTATGGTCTGTCTTCTAGATATAGAGTTTCAGGCAGTCCACTCCTGCACCAAGAGCTAATCAATTAATTCGGACGTCTGCCTGAGTTATACAATGAGTCATCAAAGTACCTCTACTACAAGCTTATTGACAAGTTTGGTACTCATTATATCACAAAGGTGAATGAGATAATAGATTTCCACAATAGACAATGCAGTAGACTCGTCCATCTCAGATTTAAAGTACTGAAAAATGAATATAACTTCACAGTTCTAGAATGAATACCTGTGTGCAGGTGACTCTGGGTGGAGAGGTTCGCTCTGTGACCAGCATCAAGGAGTGCGAGGCGTCCCTGCAGGGTCTGAGTGTGGATGAGGTGAAGATGTGTCTGGATGTGGAGGCTTCTGTCAGTATGGGAATAGCCGCAAATCTGAAGGCCGAGGCTCATCACTGCAAGCAGGCCAAGGACAAGGCTCTGAGCAAAAAGAGCTTTTCTAGCATCTTCAGTGACAGGTTTGTACAGCCCCTCTCTCTCTCTCTTGCTGTGTGTAACCTAATTATTGTTGATATTATTACAAATCCCTGTCGATAAAGAAGGTGCCTGTACGAGCACTTAGTTCAGCTGGTTAAATTACTTCAAATATATATAAAACATTAGATTATTCCAAAAAACATTTCTCTCATCCCAAAAGGGAAACAAATGTGATTGGTGGCCACACTCAGAGTGTCGACCTCTTCTTCTCGTCAAATAACGACCCAAAGGCCTATAAGGAGTGGGTCTTATCTCTGCCTGCTCACCCTGATGTGCTTTCCTACTCACTCGAGCCCCTTCACGAGCTGCTGCCAGCGACACAACAAAGCCGAGCGCATTTGCACACTGCCATCAAGGACTACATCCTCCAGAGGGCTCTGTTGAAAAACTGCACAAGCCCATGTAAGATCGGTGTGAAGACCAACCCCAAGGAACCGTGCAGCTGCCACAACAAACCAGATGTGGTCCTCAACTGCTGCCCAATTCAGAGAGGATTTGCTGAAGTCACCATAACTGCAATCAAAGCCACAGGTTTATATGGAGATTACTGGACTCAGACATATGCATTCATCAGGATCTCCTCAACGGACAGATCAACAGAGGCCAGACGTCCGTGATCCTGCATGACGACTCACCTATTTGGAACCACCAGTTCCACCTTGGAACTGTGGACCTTACTCAATTCAGCACTGTGAAGATGGAGGTGTGGGACGAGGACAGTGATTCATATAACGACCTTCTCAGGGCATGCAATGCTCCACTGAAATCTGGTTTGAAGAATGATGTCTGTGCGCTGAATCACGGAGTTCTCTATTATAAAGTGTAGGTGAAGGGTGTTCGCGGTTTGGCTGGTTCTTCGTGCATGGAGTACAAGCCCTCTCCCATGGATGCACACTTGGAGAAAGTGTACATCTCCCGGAATGCTCGCCCGATTCCCAGAGGTATGCTGCTGGAGATGGGAGTGCTCCTCGATGAGCGTATTCCCCGCTTCAACCAGAGCAACATTCGCAAAGCTAAAGGTCTT
The DNA here is from genome assembly GCF_023375685.1 of Ictalurus furcatus. NCBI lineage: Eukaryota > Metazoa > Chordata > Actinopteri > Siluriformes > Ictaluridae > Ictalurus > Ictalurus furcatus. The sequence continues at coordinate 38,722,116 of NC_071256.1, forward strand.
GAGTTGTAGACCAGTTGTGTTCTTTGTGCATATTCACACCAGTTATCATGCTGTTTAAAGCAGAATAAGTGCACATATTATTGACACATTATTACTAAACCTTTCCTGCTCATTTGTGCTGTCATTGTCTTTTATTTCAAGCCTAATAAAAGTCTCATGAAGCGAAATATTGCTACAATTGTGTAATTTGTAAATTGCATATTCACACCTGCTATTATAATGCTTAAAGTATTTACACATAATATTCATTTGTGCTGCCCTTGTGTTTTTTAAAAAGCTTAATAAAAGTGTCATGAAGCACAATATTATGTAAATATTGCTGATAAAAACAGACACTGTGTGGCATGGCCAATAAATGTATGTTACATTTGCAAATTTTAAAAAGCATCAAGAAAACCTCCTCAAAAAAAAACCCCACAACACCAAGCACCAAATTCACTGATAAAACACAGACAGTCCCCTCCAAAAGTATTGGAATGGCAAGCCCAATTCTTTTGTCTTTGCTATACACTGAAGACATTTGGGTTTGAGAGGAAAAAGATCAGAATTTCAGCTTTCATTTGGTAATATTTACATCTAGACATGTTAAACAACTTAGAACATGGCACCTTTGGTGGCAGACCACACAATTTCAACATCACAACAAACCTTAATGTTGACTTGACAAAGCCAGTCCGAAAGTTTGAAAATGTTTCATAAGCTTGGAGATAGTTTGAATTTGAAAGAAAGAAAGAGTGATAGATGAAAGAAAGAAAGAAAGAAAGAAAGAAAGATAGATAGAAAGAAAGAAAGAAAGAAAGGAGAAGATGGAGAGATAGAGTGAAATAGGTAGATAGATAGACAAAGTGAGTGTTACTAGTAGACAGAGATGGAGTGAGAAAGTATTTCTCATAGAAATATAGATGGAGAGATATAGTGATACGAGTAGACAGATGGAAACAGTGTTAATCATAGAAAAACAGAAGGAGTGAGGGAGTCATACAGGTAGATTGATAGAAAGAAATATAGAGAGAGTGAAATATGGGAAGAAAGAACAGGAAAATAAAGACAAAGATAAATAAAAAGAAGAGTGTTAATGGTAGAAAGATAGATGAGTGAAGGAGTGTTAATTGTGGAATGACAGATGAAGAGTGTGATTCAGATAGAAAAAGAGATGGAGTGACTGAGTGAGATAGATAGATACATACATACATACATACATACATACATACATAGATTATAGAGATGTTTTATCTTCTGATCAGTTAGAATAAAAAGAGTTTGGTAGAAGTAGCTTGAAAGCTCAAGGAGTTATAAAAGTCAGAAATTCTGAATGGAAGTCAATAGGAATTTTGACCACTTTGAGCTTCCGTAACGAGAAAATCGTAATTCCAATTAGTTAGATCAGAGGAGAAGCGTGTAGAAATTTTGGATCTCATAATAATAATAATAATAATAATAATAATAATAATAATAATAATAATACAGTTTGTTGCATATTTCTTTTGTATTGCTTTTCCAGACTTGTAGCACAGCTTCCTTCAGTTGTTGTTTGTTTCAGGGGGTTTTTCCCCTTCAGTCTCCTCTTCAGGACGTGAAATGCTGCTCAACTGGATTAAGGTCTGTTGATTGACTTGACCAGTCTAAAACCTTCCACTTTGGGTCATTGTCTTGCTGATAGAGTTCCACAATTAGAATGGATGCATTAGATTTGGATGCATTTCTCTGTAAACTGTCAGACAAAATGTTTCTGTAGACTTCTGAATTCATTCTGCTGCTACCATCATGAGTTACAACAGCGATAAAGATTAGTGAGAATGTTCCAGAAGTAGCCATGCAAGCCCAAGCCATGACACTACCTCCACCATGCTTGACTGATGAGCTCTTATGTTTTGGATCATGAGCAGATCCTTTCTTTCACTACACTTTGGCCTTTTCACCACTTTGGCAGAGGTTAATCTTGGTTCCAGAACTTTTCTGGTATCCTGAATATAAATTCCATATCCTGAATATCTTAATTCCAATCTGGCCAATCTGATTCTTACTGCTGATGAATGCTTTGCATCTGGTGGTATGGCCTCTATATTTCTTCTCCTGAAGTCTTCTGCAAATGGTGGATTGTGATACCTTCACCCCTGCCCTATGGAGGTTGTTGGTGATGTCAATATCTGTTGTATTGAGGTTTTCCTCTCATACACTGTGCATCAGCTTCTACAAGTTGTATTATATGATATGATAATGATTATCATTATTATGAATTCTATTTTTGTGAGAAAAACATAAAAATATTGCAGTTCTTTCCAAAGCTGCCAAAGAAACTCATGGTATATAAATTACCTGTAGTTTGAAGCATCAAGCGCTTCATGTTTTTTCACAAGATTTACAAAGATCCTTTTTAGCTGCGTCATTGTCAGCACCTCTTGATTTACAATTTGTCACGTAATGGAGGCTGAGACGGAAGCAAGTGCAGGTATGGCAGTTTAATCAAACAATATGAAGTACAAAGGATCAGTCAGAAAACAAAGTACAAGGCAGGCTAGGGTAAAATGATCAGGCAAACAGGCTAAACTAGGCAGAACAGAGAATTGAGGTCAATGGGGTACACGAAGTCCATGATCAGAAAAGCAAAACACCAGATAAAGCTTGGAAATACGACACAGACTAAGCAACTGAGCGCAATACTCCACAAAGGTATTGTGTAGAAGCAGTCTCTTTATAGTGTAGTTGTGAGTGCTGTGAATTGGATGCAGGGGTGCGTGATTAGAATGAATGTGAGTGTTCTGGGAATTGCAGTCCATGGCAGCCAGGTTTGTAGGCCGCAGTGCAGGATGGGAAATGTAGTCACTGGTTTGCTGTGATATGACAGAACCCCCTCCAACCGGTCGCTTCTACTGAAGTGCCAAAATATACTCCCTCCGCCAGCGCTCCTGGGGGAGGGAGTATATAATGTCTTCACAGCCCCTCAGGCTCCAATGCACGAATTGGCCGACAAGTAGCAGGTTTCTCAAGGAGCCAAGGAGCAGACATGAGGCTGGGGCTGGTTTGCCGGGGTCATTAGGCGAGATCCAGGCTTGGGAATTTGTGTCGTCAGCTTTAGATGGGGGCTTGACTTGGTGGGCTGTCTCGTCTGCCTTTCTTGAGTGTGGAGCGACTTCCTCAGCAGAGCAGGAAGGCAGAGCAACGTCTTCAGCGGAGCAGAAAGGCAGAGCAACGTGCTCAGTGGAGTAGAAAGGCAGATCAATGACCTCAGTGGCATATTGAGCGTAGTGGCATCCACGGCAGAGTAGGGAAGCAATGCGGAGCTCTTGGCTGCAACAGGAGGGGGAGAAACTTCCTCAGTTGAACAGGGTGGCTGAGTGGCATCCTCAGCTGTAGTGGGATGCTGAGTGGCGTCCTCAGTCACACAGAGAGTCTGAGCGTAGTTCTCCAACAACTTTGCAGGCTGAACTTGGTTGGCTGTGTCAGCAGACTCAAGCATATGCAGAGCTTGGTTGGCTGTGTCGTCAGTCTCAGCCATGAGGAGAACTTGGTCGTTCATGACGTCTGCTTTAGGCATGAGCAGAACTTCGTTGTCCATGTCAGCAGACTCAGGCATGAGCAGAACTTGGTTGGTCATGACATCGACTTCAGGTGTGAGCATAACATGCTTGGTCATGATGTCGACTTCAGGCGTGAGGAGAACCTGGTTGGCCGTGATGTCAGTTTCAAACGTGGCGTGTAAAGTCACATCATCGATCTCAGACTGGAACGTGGTGTGAGAGGCCATCTCTTCAACGTCGGACTGGAACTTGGCTTGAATGGTCGTCTCTTCGACCTCGGACAGGAACTTGGCTTGAGAGGTCGTCTCTTCGACCTCTGGCAGGAACTTGGCTTGAGACGTCATCTCTTCGACCTCGGACAGGAACTTGGCTTGAAAGGTCGTCTCTTCGACCTCTAACAGGAACTTGGCTTGAGAGGCCGTCTCTTCGACCTGGGACAGGAACTTGGTGTGAGCAGAGCTTGGGTTGGCTGTCTCTTCGACCTTGGACAGGAACTTGGCTTGAGAGATCACCTCTTCGTCCTCAGACAGGAACTTGGCTTGAGAGGCCGTCTCTTTGACCTCGGACTGGAACTTGGCTTGAGAGGCTGTCTCTTCGACCTCAGACTAGAACATGGCTCGAGGGGTCGTCTCTTCGACCTCGGACAGGATCGTGGCTTGAGAGGCCGTCTCTTTGACCTCTGACAGGAACTTGGCTTGAGAGGTCGTCTCTTCGACCTCGGACAGGAACTTGGCTTGAGAGGTCGTCTCTTCGACCTCTGACAGGAACTTGGCTTGAGAGGCCATGTCTTCGACCTCGGACAGGAACTTGGCTTGGGAGGCCGTCTCTTCGACCTCTGACAGGAACTTGGCTTGAGAGCCCGTCCCTTTGACCTGGGAGAGGAACTTGGTGTGAGCAGAGCTTGGGTTGGCCGTCTCTTCGACCTCGGACAGGAACTTGGCTTGAGAGGCCGTCTCTTCGACCTCGGACAAGAACGTGGCTCAAGGGGTCGTCTCTTCGACCTGGGACAGGAACTTGGTGTGAGCAGAGCTTGGGTTGGCCATCTCTTCGACCTTGGACATTAACATGGCTCGAGGGGTCGTCTCTTCGACCTCGGACAGGAACTTGGCTCGAGGGGTCACCTCTTCGACCTCGGACAGGAACGTGGCTCGAGGGGTCATCTCTTCGACCTCGGACAGGAACTTGGCTCGAGGGGTAGACTCTTCGACCACAGACAGGAACTTGGCTCGAGAGGTCGTCTCTTCGACCTCGGACAGGAACTTGGCTCGAGAGGTCGTCTCTTCGACCTCGGACAGGAACTTGACTCAAGAGGTCATCTCTTCGACCTCGGACAGGAACTTAGCTCGAAAGGTCATCTCTTCGACCTCGGCCAGAAACGTGGCTCGCGAGGTCGTCTCTTCGACCTCAGATAGGAACTTGACTTTATGCTGGAGTTCTGTAGATGAGACTATTTCGTGGGTCTCTTGCTGGAGCTCGGGAGATGATGTTGCCATGTTGACCTCTGGCTGGAGCTCTGTAGATGAGACCACCTCATGGATCTCATGCTAGAGCTCTGGGGATGAGACAGGAGTGTGGGTCTCATGTTGAAGCTCTGCAGGTGAGACCACCTTGTGGGTCTTAGGCAGGAGCTTTGGGGAGGAGGTCACTCACTTTGCCTGCTCATAATAGGTGGTGAACGGCAAGTCAGGTTTATCTATGAGGCAGGCCTTCTCTAAACACTCATCCAGGTTGGGGGCTGACTCTGGACTCCCAAACTTCTTAATTAATAGTCCATATTAATTAAGTTATTTTAGTTATTAATTGAGTTATATTGTGCAAACCCTTGGATTCTGTGCGGGCCAGACACTCCGCCCACTGGCGGGCTTGGCCTACGAGCCGGGAGAGTATGAAGCCTAGCCCTGCTTCTAATTAGGCTTGGGGTGCGCCAGGCTCAAAAAATGCAATTGGCATTCAAAGAGGAAATACTCACAATCCATTGTATGGCTCTAGGGGATCCGTGGCAACCCACTGAGGAAGCTTAATAGAGTTGAGTCTCAGTATGGTGTTCCTTACTGCCTTGGCGTGATGTCTACTCAGTCTTCCTGCTGCATCCATGGTTAGGCATAGTATTCGGTCATATATTCCACGTAATGAAGGTTAGGATGGATGCAAATGCAGATAAGAGTTTATTAGAGAGAGGCAGGCAAATAAATCCAAATCGTGAGACAATAGCATGATCAAAATAACAGGGAATGGGACAGGCGATCAACAAACAGGCATAAACGAGGCAAGGCAAGAATCGAGAACAAGTAACAAGAAACTAGATCAAAAACCATGAATCAATACGAGGAACAAGGTACAACCGCTTGGTATGGGGATAACACTGAATACACTACGCAAAGTCATGGTGTTCAAAAAGTCTCTTATATAGCGTGGAGTGAGTGAGTGTGAGATTGGCAACAGGTGTGTGTGTGTGATTAGAATTCCGGAGAAGGTGAATGTGTGTGTGTGTTTGTGGGGGGGGGGAGTGTAGTCCATGGCGGCCATGTTTGTAGGCCGCAGTGCAGTATGGGAAATGTAGTCACTGGTTTGCTGTGATATGACACTCATATAGACACTTACACACATTGTTTTCCTGCTCAGCATCAGAGCATGTTACTGTATTAGTTTCAACACCTTTACTGGTTTAAAAAAAAATCTGCGTATATCCATTTTCCCTCACACTGACTGTGAGCTAGTGTTTGGCAGAATTGACAGACTGTCAGCCAATAAGACACAAGTGTTTCCACGTATTTTCCCGTAAAGCCTGTCTGATTGGTCACGCCTCCATTCACTGAAGATTTAAAATTACAGACGGTCTTCTTTTACTGACGTTCAGTTACGTCGTGACGAATCGCTCCAAGTGGAGAATTATTCGGGGCTAAGGAAAAAATATTTGTGGCAAAACATGATTTATTTTAAAAATACATTTTACTTAATATTGTTTTCTTAACAATAAATTTGTAATGCTACTTGCAATTACATAATTATATTGACATCAGTAACTGTAATCAAATTACATACATTTAAAATGTAATTCATTACATTACTGTGTTATCAGAAAAAGAAATTAGAATACAGTAGCGCGTTATACCCAACTCTGCCCTTGAGTAGTCCATTCATTCTACCGCAATAATTTACTTACAAAGCAAAGTTATTGCTTGTTAGCAGTAGCCAACTAGCTATCTCAATTCCCTGAACATACCATTATCTAGTGAGCACCCCCTGCTCCCCCAATTCCACCTTTCTCTCCCCATTTCCCTTCCCTCCCAATTGTCCATGATAGTCGTTGTAGTTTTTCAAATTTTATGTCCACATGGAAAATACGTAATCAGGAAGGATCTCCAGTATTCAGTAACTCAGGAAATCTCACTGCAGAACCCGCTGCATGATCGGCATAAGATGTGAGTAGTCATGTTTACAGCAGATGTATTGATGATTAAATTTTAGGTTTAGATCAGAGTGTCCCTTTAAAGTAGCACTTTATAATTTTAAAAAATGAGTTATGGTACTCTTAGTCCCTGGCCTATTGAACAAGCATGAGATTGTGCTTTTGATAGAGACTATAAAACAATTCTGTACATCATGCTGGATATGGGTGTCTGCTAAATGCCATCAGTGCAAATGTAGTCCATACTGTAAAGGCTCAGGATTAATATACGATAAATATCTTTACATGTACAAGCTTCAATTCTTTCAACACAAACTCAGAAGTAACATGCTGGTGTCACTTTGGAATTTGAGAACTGCGATATGGGGTTTTCATTTTGTCAGCTTGTGGGAAGACATGTCCACCACATCGTTTAACTCTCTCAGACAACTTTAACATTATTTCCTGTTTTTTTTAACCTGTCATTATGTTATTGACGTATTCATAGACCTATAAACTGTCATGCCCCATGTCTTGCACATGTGTATAAATAGCACATGATGAACTAAAGATTTAGAAGGTTCTAGAAGGTTCATTTAGAAGACCCCCATAGTGTGCACAGGTTATATCTGCTCATACACACATCAAGGTAAGTGCAACGACCCCCAAGTATGAATTATGTCAAATTTGATTAGATATTTTCGCAATTTTTATATAAAGATTATTGTATTTCAGGAAATCTATTCAATGGTAAATATATTACTGCAACTATTAGCATGGATTAAGAATTATGTTTTGGGGAATAAATTACTCTAATTAGAAATTACAGAATACTGAGAATACTGAGAAAGATGAGAACATAACTGTAAGGGCAATACTAAAACACTATGTGACACTTTGATGTTTTCTACTTTTTGAGTACCAGAGCTCCTCAACACTGCATGTATATATATATATATATATATATATATATATATATATATTACAGGAACAAGACACATAACAAATCCAGCCATGTTGCTGATTTGGGTCGTGTTTGCCGGAACTCTCCCTCCTCCAACCAGCCAGAGTTGCTTCAAGGCCAACGAGTCTCAATGTGACAATGCGGACTTCGCTCCGGGATCTGACCTGGCTGGAGAAGGCTTTGACATCACCACCATGCAACGGAAAGGGGCCTTTGTCCTTGACATGAGCTCCTGGCTCCAAAAGGACAAGTCCTGCACTCTGTGTAAAAACCCCTACATGGAAGGTCAAACGCAGAAGATCCCGGTTTCTGTGGTGGACTGGAGACCGAGTCAGAAGTGCAGCATGAAGTTGTCCAGCTCTGTCTACCAGTCCAGCGAGGCCCTGGTCAGCGCCAGCACCTCCTCTATCAAGAACAACTGGAAGTTAGGCTTGCATATAACCATTCCCAAAGTCCAGGGATCACTGATACTGGCAGGCAGTAACTCCAACTTGGCAGGGTATTCGATGGGGAAAACCAAAAAAGACAAGTTCAGCTTCACCAGCCATGATGTCAAATGTGATTATTACAGGTAGGAGATGAAAAGGTGTTTTGACAAAGCCATATGTTGATTTATATTTACTTATACAATTACAGCATCATTTATCTTTCTTTTTTTGCGTCCTGCTTTATGGTCTGTCTTCTAGATACAGGGTTTCAGGCAGTCCACTCCTGCACCAAGAGCTAATCAATGAATTTGGACGTCTGCCTGAGATATACAATGAGTCAACAAAGCACCTCTACTACAAGCTGATTGACAAGTTTGGTACTCATTATATCTCAAAGGTGAATGAGATAATAGATTTCCACAATAGACTATGGAGCATACTCGTCCATCTCAGTTATAAAGTACTGAAAAATGAATATAACTTCACAGTTCTAGAATGAATACCTGTGTGCAGGTGACTCTGGGTGGAGCGGTTCGCTCTGTGACCAGCATCAAGGAGTGTGAGGCGTCCCTGCAGGGTCTGAGCGCGGACGAGGTGAAGATGTGTCTGGACGTGGAGGCTTCTGTCAGTATGGGAATAGCTGCAAATCTGAAGGCCGAGGCTCATCACTGCAAGCAGGCCAAGGACAAGGCTCTGAGCAAAAAGAGCTTTTCTAGCATCTTCAGTGACAGGTTTGTACAGCCCCTCTCTCTCTCTCTCTCTCTCTCTCTCTCTCTCTCTCTCTCTCTCGCTGTGTGTAACCTAATTATTGTTGATATTATTACAAATCCCTGTCGATAAAGAAGGTGCCTGTACGAGCACTTAGTTCAGCTGGTTAAATTACTTCAAATATATATAAAACATTAGATTATTCCAAAAAACATTTCTCTCATCCTAAAAGGGAAACAAATGTGATTGGTGGCCACACTCAGAGTGTCGACCTCCTTTTCTCATCAAATAATGACCCAAGGGGCTATAAGGAGTGGGTCTCATCTCTGCCTGCTCACCCTGATGTGCTTTCCTACTCACTCGAGCCCCTTCACGAGCTGCTACCGGTAAAGGAACCAATCCGAGAGCATCTGTACACTGCCATCAAGGACTACATCCTCCAGAGGGCTCTGTTGAAAAACTGCACAAGCCCATGTAAGATCGGTGTGAAGACCAACCCCAAGGAACCGTGCAGCTGCAGCTGCCACAACAACCCAGGTGTGGCCCTCAACTGCTGCCCAACTCAGAGAGGATTTGCTCAGATCACTGTAACTGTGATTAAAGCCACAGGTTTATGTGGAGATTACTTAACTGAGACAGATGGATTCGTCAAGATCCTCCTCAATGGAAAGATTAGTTTTGGCCAGACGTCTGTGATAAAGAATGATAACTCACCCAAGTGGGACTGGGATTTCCATCTTGGAACTGTGGCTCTTACCCATTTCAGCAGTGTGAAGCTGGAGGTGTGGGACAAGGACAGTAATTCAAATGATGACTTTCTTGGGGAATGCAGCATCTCATTGAAATCTGGAGTTGAGACAAATGTCTGTGCACTCAATCACGGAGAACTCTATTATAAAGTGGAGGTGAAGTGTTTTCACGGTTTGGCTGGTTCTTCATGCATGGAGTACAAGCCCTCTCCCATGGAGGCACAGCTGGAGAAAGTGTACGTCTCCCGGAACGCTCGCCCGATTCCCAGAGGCATGCTGCTGGAGATGGGAGTGCTCCTCGATGAGCGTATTCCCCGCTTCAACCAGAGCAACATTCGCAAAGCTAAAGGTCTTGAGTTGTAGACCAGTCGTGTTCTTTGTGCATACTCACGCCAGTTATCATGCTGTTTGAAGTAGAATAGGTGCACATATTACTGATGCCTTTTATAATATTGCTGCATTTTGACTTTTTGAAAGTTTAATAAAAGTCTCATGAAGCAAAATATTTCTACCATTGTGTAGTTTGTAAATTGCATATTGATGCCATTTATTTCCATATATTTGAATATTTGCACATAATATTGGTGCATTATTACTATCTACATTTCCTGCTCATTTGTGTTGCCATTGTCTTTTATAAAAAAGCTTAATAAAAGTGTCATGAAGCAAAATATTCTTGAAATATTGCTGATAAAAACAGATATCGTGTGGCATGTCCAATAAACCTATGTACTGCAAAAAAAGCATTTTCAAGAAAATAAAAAAGCCTTGTTTCAGTGGAAATTAGTCTCTTTTTTTGTGTAAAAAGAAAAATCATCTTGTCAAGCATGTTTTGCATTAGAAAAGTAATCTCATTTTAAGAAAATGCATCTTAACTTTGTCTTAATAAGACTTGTGGCATGGCCAATGAATGTATGTTACATGTGCAAAAGAAAACCTCCTCAAGAAAACAAACACTTACAGAATACGAGAACTGCTACATGTGGTTTTACTTCTGAGAGGATGTATCCACCAGGGCAGAACAACATAGTGGCTATTGCGGTCTCTTTTTGGTTCTAAAAAAAGGCTTAAATTAACATATCTCATACGAGTTTTTTTCTCCACACACACACACACACACACACACACACACACACACACACACACACACACATACTTGGGCAGCTCTGTACATCTAAGGTGATTTTACATCAAACTTCCATCTGATAATCTGACAGCACTGGTGAATATAAAAACATAAAGACGGGACGTGGCAGATGTACAGTACCACCTCAATCTCCTTAAACCATGGAGTGAGGAAGGAGCTGGGACCAGAAGTGAACCCAAACATGTGGCTCAATCCACTCCTGTCCCCTGTGGAGACCACCTCTCACCATCCCAAATCACGAAAGTTGGAATTTTCCGATGTGTTTTCACCTCTACCTGGTCGCACTAATCTCATAAAATACCACATTGAGATACCCCTGGGGGTGGTTGTACGTAGTTGGCCCTATTGTTTGCCCAAACACAAAAAAACAAGTGGTGCTGGAGGAGCTCCTAGCCATGCTCGATATGAGTGTAATAGAGGAGCCCCACAGTCACTAAAAAGAAAGAAACCAGCTGTGTACTAACAACCAGACACTGAACAGGTTGGCCGAGGAAAACAGCAGCAGTTGATGACAGAAACATAGTGAGCGCTGCAGAGGAAAACCTCAATACAACAGATACTGACATCACCAACAACCTCCATAAGGCAGGGGTGAAGGTACAACCCACCATTTGAAGAAGACTTTGAGAGCAGAAATATAAAGGCCAAACTACAAGATGCAAACCACTCATCAGCAGTAAGAATCAGAAAGCCATACTGGAATTCACAAAGAAATACAGAGATGAGCCACAAAAGTTCTGGAACCAAGATGAACCTCTACCAAAGTGATGGAAAGGCCAAAGTGTGGAGAAAGAAAGTATCTGCTCGTGATGATAACAAAGAAATGCATCAATCACGCAGGTGGAGGTAGTGTCATGGATTGAGCTTGCATGGCTGCTTCTGACTATTGCTTTCAAAAACTGTCTTTGGTTCTAAAGAAAGCTGTTAGAGTGAAATAAATCATGTTTTCTTCTCTACAAACACAGTAAACACTCTGCTAGCTCTTTACATTTAAGGTAATCTGATAGTGCTGATGAATGAACAAATCATAAGGAAAAAGTACCAAAATGTAAGGTTTGAGTGTCTAGAATTCAAGAGCACCGCAGTGTAATTATTAATAATAACATCCTTCCACTCTACACACACTCACACATCATTTCACACCTTTTTTTCTACATGCCTCAAATTTATCGAAGTATTTTTATAGACTGGTCAGTAGTCGTCATGCGCACGTCTTGTACGTGTATAAATACGCCCTAAAAGCTTTTTCAGAAGACCATTTAGAAGACCCATGTACAGTGCACAGGTTATATCTGCTCATACACACATCAAGGTAAGTGGAACCATCCTTGTGTTTGAAATACGTCCACTTTTAATGGACATTTTCATAATTCTTTTTTTTCCCCAATTATGTATATTGACGACTTTATTACAGCAAATGTATTGAATGGTAAATACATTTTAACTATTGTCACAGTTTAGGAACTGTTTTAGGAAATGTTTAGGAAATGTCTTGGGGACAAATTACTGTAATTATAGGCTACACAATGCTGAGATTGTTCCACAAATCCATTAGGTAAGAGCAAAATTTAAACACGTTAAAATAAAACTAGGAAACTGTGACATCAATGTTCTCTATTTTCAGTCCCAGAGGTCCTCGTCTCTGCATAATTTAGCTATTTCTCTTATATCACACACCTGATTTAATAAAAGACTCATAATTAATTAGATTTTGCGCATTTATCTCGTCTGCAAGAAACACTGCAAAAGCGTCCATGTGGAGTTTAGCATATGTAAGAGATAATCCAATTTATGCATTAGAATCGTGTAATTCACACCCGGCCTTGGTTTATCACACTTATATCACGGTCACTTGCCTGCACTGACACGTACGTTAAAGCTGTAACTGATGTTTGCAGTGCAAAATTTGACTGAAAGGATAAAAATCACAGTTAATTCAGTTAGTTGTTTTACATACAGGTTGTTAGATCTAGAATTCTGCCCACTATAAATCATACACAGAGATAAAGTAGTGCAAGAAGATTACATTTATTTGAATGAATTATAATAAATAGTTATTATAGAGAGAGAGAGAGAGAGAGAGATTGTGTGTGAATTACCTGCTTCTGTCCCGTGTCCTTACTAATAATGAAGCTGTGAGTTTAACTACTGTATGCTAATGTAACTTTATTACACATACCTTTATTTATGGACATTAATGTTGTGAATTCTTTATATTTCCGGATTTCTGGAGTTAATACTATATATATATATATACACATATCAGGCACACCTCATTCTACTGAATGAGGTACTGATTAGATACTGATCAAAACCCAATCTTCTACAGATAGAGATTACTTTTAGTTTCATATCATCTGGAATATTAACATAACGGGTCAGTGTTGGTTCCTCAGTTGCACCATTATTCCAGGAAATCAGATTGGACCAGCCGTTGTACTTGGCGTGTTTTCACTGTCACTTTGGCTAGTTACCTCGGTTGACTCTGTACCTGATGGATGAGGTAACCTGTCTATCAGCTTATCTGCAGACAGTGTCTCAACAAAAACCATCTCACAGATGTTGCGCTTGTTGGGGGAGTGAAACACCAGCTGGGGGAAATCACAGGTCAACCTCCTCTTCAATTTACAATTTCCTGCCTGAAACATAAAGACACAGTGAAAGATGATCACAACAGTATAAATAAAAATACATCAACACTGAAAACAACTGAGTTAAAATACACTTTGTATCACCTTGTACATGTTATAAAATATGATTATCATTATCATTATTATGAATTCCATTTTTGTGAGAAAAACATAAAAATATTGCATAAATGTTCTTTCCGAAGCTGCCAAAGAAACTCATGGTATTTAAATTACCTGTAGTTTGAAGTATTAAGATCTTCATGTTTTTTCACAAATAGAACCGATTTGATTCTAGAGTTCAACTCACTGACTCACTAATTCTGTCACTGTTTCGGTTAATATCCAAATTTCTTTCTGGAGCTGCTGGTGTGTGAAACTTATTCACGCAATGAAGAAGAAGAAGAAGAAGACTTCTTCACACTAAGACAGTGGCTTAGTGGTTAGCACGTTCGCCTCACGCCTCCAGCGTCTGGGGTTCGATTCCTACCGGGGCCATGTGCGTGCGGCGTTTGCATATTCTCCCCTTTGCTAAGGGGGTTTCCTCCCCCAGTCCAAAAACATGCATGGTAGGTGGATTGGCGTGCCCGTAGTGTATGAATGGGTGAGTGTGTATGTGATTGTGCCCTGTGATAGACTGGCACCCTGTCCAGGGTGTACCCCGCCTTGTACCCGATGCTCCCTGGGATAGGCTCCAGGTTTCCCCGCGACCCTGAAGAAGGAGTAAGCAGTAGAAGATGGATGGATGGATAATAATAATAATAGTAAAGTTGGGGAATAAGAAATTACAAGTTGACAGCTTGTAAATACAATTTCTACAGTGTATGAGAGAGTACAATGATGTTAATTTCTTGTACTGTATATGTAGATTAATTTAATAAACAGTTCAATTTTAGTTCTTTATAGTATCTTATTGAATATGCAATAATTGATATGCTTATTGATAGTGATTGTTTTTATACGTGGCAATAAGAAAAGATAATTGCGGGGTGGGGGCTTGGGGCCTGGAGTACAAATTAGCCAGGGGGCCCGGATACCAAAGTGGCGCCATTGAGTAGTACTGACAGACTAATCAGCAGCTTTTCACCAGTGTCTGAAGAGCAAAGAGTTGAGTTGTCTGAGGGCAGAAGGAATGAAGCACTTTCTGAAGCAGCATATTTTTGTCATCAGGAGTCTTTGTCTTTTGCTTTCACTGATGGTAGATCACATCCAATTATTATTATTAAGGCCTTGTACACAATGTCTTACTCTTGATGTGAGGGTCAGTATTGCCGTACCAGACAGTAAAGCAGGATATCAGCATACTTTGGATCATTTCCAAGTGGAACTGTATCAGCAGCTGCTTCTTTACTCTGTAACTCTTCAGTTTTCTGAGGATGTAGAGTTTCTTTTGGGGTTTCTTGATGATGGTGGTGATACTGAGAAGTGCAGAAGCACATGATCAATATTAGCAGGTGTAATACAAACATCTTTTCCTGTGGCCTGAAACTTGTGCTGTGCTAATTTTAATTTATCAAACAGGAGATTTATTTATTTTATTACAGACGCAAAACAACCACCATACATACCAGTGGTGTATGTATGGTGCATACTTAAGTGAAGTAACTTTAAATATTTTTACACTAACAAATCTGATTTTTTTAAATAAAGCAATAGGACACACACCAGGTCCAGCCATGCTGCAGACACTTCTGATTTGGGCAGTCTTTGCCACTACTTTCCCTCCTCCAACCAGCCAGAGTTGCTTCATGGCCAATGAGTCTCAGTGTGACAATGTGGACTTCACTCCCGGATCCGACCTAGCAGGAGAAGGCTTTGACATCACCACCATGCAACGGAAAGGGGCCTTTGTCCTTGACATGAGTTCCTGGCTCCAGAAGGACAAGTCCTGCACTCTGTGTAAAAACCCCTACATGGGAGGTAAAACACAGAAGCTCCCAGTTTCTGTTGTGGACTGGAGACCAAGTCAGAAGTTCAACACAAAGTTGTCCAGTTCCCTCTATCAGTCCAGCGAGGCCCTGGTCAGCGCCAGCACCTCCTCTATCGAGAACAACTGGCAGTCAGACTTACAAATAATCACTCCAAAAGTCCAGGGATCACTGATGCTGGCAGGCAGTAACTCCAAGCTGGCTGAGTATTCAATGAAGAAGACCAAAAAAGACAAGTTCAGTTTCACCAGCCATGATGTCACATGTGGATACTACAGGTAGGATGTGAAAATTTGTGTTTTGACAATGCCATCTCATGTTGATTTATATTTAATTACACAAATACAGCATCATTCATCATTGTTTCTTGAGTTCTACTTCATGGTCTGTCTTCTAGTTACAGGGTTTCAGGCAGTCCACTCCTGCACCCAGAGCTAAGTGACGAATTCGGACGTCTCCCTGAGATATATGATGAGTCATCAAAGCACCTCTATTACAAGCTGATTGACAAGTTTGGTACTCATTATATCTCAAAGGTGAATGAGATAATAGATTTCCACAGACTCTGAAGCAGACTCTCAGATTTAAAGTGGTCTATTTATGAACAATGAATACAACTTCACAGTTCCAGAATGAATACCTGTGTGCTTCTGTTGACTGGAAACTCTGTGGCTGTGTGCAGGTGACTCTGGGTGGAGAGGTTCGCTCTGTGACCAGCATCAAAGAGTGCGAGGCGTCCCTGCAGGGTCTGAGCGTAGATGAGGTGAAGATGTGTCTGGACGTGGAGGCTTCTGTCAGTATGGGAATAGCTGCAAGTCTGCAGACTGAATCTCATCACTGCAAGCAGGCCAAGGACAAGACTCTGAAGAAAAAGAGCTTTGCTAGCAGCTTCAGTGACAGGTTTGTACCGCATATCTCACTCTCTGTAACCAACTTATTGTCTATAAATAAAGTGCCAAAATGAACACTTGGTTCAGCTGGTTGAATTATTCCAAATGTATATAAATTATTAAATTATTCCAAAAACTTGTGTTTCTGTCATCCCCAAAGGGAAACAAATGTGATTGGTGGCTACACTCAGAGTGTCGACCTCCTTTTCTCATCAAATAAGGACCCAAAGGCCTATAAGGAGTGGGTCACGTCTCTGCCTGCTCACCCTGATGTGCTGTCCTACTCGCTCACGTCCCTTCACGAGTTGCTGCCAGAGAAAAAACAAATCCAAGCACATTTGCGCACTGCCATCAAGGACTACATCCTCCAGAGGGGCCTGTTGATAAACTGCACAAGCCCATGTAAGATCGGTGTGAAGACCAACCCCAAGGAACCGTGCAGCTGCAGCTGCCACAACAACCCGGGTGTGGCCCTCAACTGCTGCCCAACTCAGAGAGGATTTGCTGAAGTCACCATAACTGCAATCAGAGCCACGGGTTTATATGGAGATTACTGGACTCAGACGGACGCATTCGTCAAGATCCGTCTCAATGAAAAGATCCCCATTGACCAGACGTCTGTGATCCCAAATGACAACTCGCCCACTTGGAACCACCAATTCCACCTTGGAACTGTGGACCTTACTCATTTCAGCACCGTGAATATTGAGGTGTGGGACGAGGACAGTGACTCAGATGATGACCTTCTCGGGGCATGCAACGCTCCACTGAAATCTGGAGTGAATAAGGATGTCTGTACACTGAATCACGGAGTTCTCTATTATAAAGTGGAGGTGAAGTGTGTTCACAGTTTGGCTGGTTCTTCGTGCATGGAGTACAAGCCCTCTCCCATGGATGCACAGCTGGAGAAAGTGTACGTCTCCCGGAACGCTCGCCCAATTCCCAGAGGCATGCTGCTGGAGATGGGAGTGCTCCTCGATGAGCGTATTCCCCACTTCAACCAGAGCAACATTCGCAAAGCTAAAGGTCTTGAGTTGTAGACCAGTTGTGTTCTTTGTGCATATTCACGCCAGTTATCATGCTGTTTGAAGTAGAATAGGTGCACATATTACTGGCACATTATTACTAAACCTTTCCTGCTCATTTGTGCTGCCATTGTCTTTTATTTCAAGCCTAATAAAAGTCACATGAAGCAAAATATTCTGGAAATATTGCTGAATTATTCTTGGGAAAAAACAGATATTGTGTGTCATGTCCGATAAATGTATGGGTTACATTAGCAACTTTTAATAAGCATTTAGAAATCCTCCTCAAGAAAACCCACAAGTCTAGTATTAACATAAATCGTGTGTTTTGTTCTCCAAACACACACACACACACTTGAAATAGGGATAAGTGGCCCGAACCCCTATTATTTGCAGTACGAGAGGCCCCAAAAGCCTCCACGGGGTGCTCCCTGTTTGAAATGCTATATGGACACAAGCCTCACAGCGTCTTATTTGTCAGGAGGTGGGACCATCCAAGAGTGAAAATGAAATTCAGTACATTCTTGACCTGCCAATGGGGCAATTAAAACAGGAGATTATGCTGCAGGTGCAAGCACATCAATCCAGGCTGTATATAATAGGTGGCACTTGGCTATGTGAGTTTTCCAGGGAGATAAAGTGCTCGTATTATTACTCACATTGAGCTCCAAATTAATCGTAAAGATGTCAATTATGAGGTAAGGCAAACAGATAAAGGTGGGACACAGCAGATATATGACCTCAATCTCCTTAGGTGATGGAGAGAGATAGTCCCTGTGGTTTTGGCGATGGTAGCTCTGGAGAGCAAGCGGCTGGAACCGGCAGTGAACCAAAAACATGCGGCTCCATCCGCTCCTTTTTTTGTGACTCCTTTTTTTGTAATAATTTTTTAATTATAACTATTACTTAACAAAGCCCATGATTTGCCCAGGATCATGAAATGAAAAAGAAGAAAAGTCATTACTATCGACAAAACAAGCAACAGACAAAATAATACCAATAAACAAAGTTTAATTACACTTAAAATCTCTAAAGGTCTGACAGACCCTCAGTAAGGTCTAACCAAAATTGTTTTGTCCTTCCGTTGGCTCTGCACATTTTCGCTGTGGTACACTCTAAAAGAGCGATAACCTTCAGATATGACATTCAAGTAGACATAACTGGGGTAGATGATTCCAACCACACTTTTAAGATAACTTTTTTAGAAGCAGTAAGAGCAACTGACAGGATCATCTTTTGATAAACCGATCTAGAATCATCAAGTATAAGAACAGGATAAAACAGGATGCACCTGAGCTCAATTTTGAGTGTCATGGCAAAGGGAAATACTTATGTAAATGTGCTTTTTTGTTTTTTATTTTTAATAAATTTGCAAACATTTCAATCAAACTTCTTTCATGTTGTCATTATGGGGTATTGTTTGTAGAATTCTGAGGAAAATTATGAATTTAATCCATTTTAAGGCTGTAACATAACAAAATGTGGGAAAAGTGAAGCGCTGTGAATACTTTCCGGATGCACTGTATATAAATTTATAATAAATCATTTGATGAGCCAGGTTCTTTGAGGTAACAAAACAATTTCCCCAGACAGTATCCCAATCGATCACTGTGTTAAGCAAATATTCCAATATCTGTAATATTTGAATATTGCCGTACCAGAAGTGATTCATAGATTGTACTCACTAAACCTCTAGAAGCCTTATAAGAATCTATCCAATTTATCATATTGTGAGGAGTGACCCTAGTGGACCAGGGTACTCTATAATCTTTCAGCACAGACCTAAAGCACAAAAAAAAAAAATTATAAAATCCTGGGAGAGAGAATTCATATTTTAGAATCTGAAAGGATTTGAGATCTTATCATTATACAAATATTTTAGAGTATAAATATCACATTCAACCCAGCTTTTGAAACAAACAGCTTATGACCTATTATGCCAGAGGGGAGTAGAGTCACTATATGTGTCATGTCACAGCAAACCAGTGACTACATTTCCCATCCTGCACTGCGGCCTACAAACATGGCCGCCATGGACGACACTTCCCCCACACACACGTTCACCTTCTCCGGAATTCTAATCACACACACCTGTTTACAATTTCACACACACTTACCACGGTATATAAGAGACTGTTTAAACACTATGATTTTGCGTAGTATTGAGTCTAACTTTTTACCAAGTGATTGTTCTTTGTTCTCGTCTCATTTCGTTTCATGTTCGCTGAGCTCATTTCGCATTTCCCGGCTCTGATTCTAGCCTCGACCTGTTTGCTGATCGCCTGACCCAATGCCTGTTTTGACCAGGCTTCTGTCTAATGATTTGGATTTGTCTGCTTGTCTCTCTCTATTAAACGGCTTTTACTGCACTTGCATCCGTCCTCAACTCCATCACGTACTGGATCATGAAAGAACACTACGTCCTAACATGGATGCAGCAGGAAAGCAAGGAGGGCATCATGGCAGTGTACATGGGGAAGTCTGGCCACCTTTCATGTCAGTCCAGTTTCCCCAGTGGACTGCCATGGACCTCCCGGAGGAGAACTGTGGATCGTGTGACTACCCGAGGCAGTTCTTGTTCCACAGCCAAATGTACTTCTCTAGCCTAGCGCACCCCAAGCTGGACAAGTCAGTGGTTTGGGTTCATGGTGTCCCGGTTTTAAGGCCCAGCCCGTAACTGGGCGAAGCATCTGGCCAGTACAGGGTCCAGTGCCCTCCATAATGTGACTGAGTTTGCGGAACTATTCTTGGAGGAGTTTCAGATTTCTCTTTGTTTAATTGGAGAAAATTCTGGCACATCCAATCATTGATTTGTTTAATGCAGTTCCTCAGCACCTGTATGGGATCATATTTCCCTGGCGAAATGGTTATGTAAATCTGTGTGTCATCTGCATAACTGTGGTAACAAATTTTGTTGTATTTCATAATCTGCGCCAGTGGAAGCATGTAGATATTAAACAAAAGAGGCCCCAAAATGGAGCCTTGGGGAACTCTGCAGGTCATTTTTGTAATGTCAGATGTGTAATTGCCTATAGACACAAAGTAGTCCCTTAAGTAGGATCAAAACAGTCGTTTAGTTCTAAGTAATTGTTCAGGTGTTGAAAAACAGCTTTTTCAATAGTTTTACTTAAGAACGGGAGGTTTGATATGAGTCTATAATTGCTCATTAGTGACGTGTCTAGATTGTTCTTTTTTAGGAGTGGCTTGATGACAGCAGTTTTCAGGGCCTGTGGGAGGAAACCTGAGAGAAGAGATGTGTTGACAATTTCTAATAGTTCTGAGGCCATGTAATTAGAAACTTTTTTGAAAAAGCCTGTTGGCAGAATATCAAGGCAGCAGGAGGAGGATTTCAGGTGTTGTATAATGTCCCCCAAGTTTTCATGAGTTATAGAATGAAATTGTATCATGCTAATTGAGTTGTTTTTAGATGTACACAGAGGCAGCACGTATCCTGTACCTGACATGGAAACACTGATTGCTTGTCTAATTCTTTGAATTTTGTCAGTAAAGAAAAACGCAAAGTCATTGCAGGCCCTGGTGGATAAAAAGTCAGAGGCTACTGACACATGAGGGTTGGTTAGCCTGTCGATAGTAGCAAACAAGGTGCGCGTGTTATTATTGTTTTTGGAGATGATCTTAGAGAAGAAGGACCGCCTTGCATTTCTCAGTTCTAAATTATAAACGCGAAGTCTCTCTTTATAGATGTCACAGTGAGTCTGGAGATTCATTTTTCGCCACCTGCTTTCCGACACTCTCTCTTTTCGGTTCTTACCAGAGTGGCATTTCTCCATGGAGATCTTTTCTTACCAGAGACCACCTTCACCTTAATGGGTGCAATGGTGTCGATAACATTTGTAATTTTAGAACTGAAATGATCTACAAGCTCATTTACTGAGACCCATTAGAGGGCAGGTGTGGAAGAGAAAGCCTGAATAAATATTTCACTGGTGCTCTCTGTGATTTGTCATTTTTTGATTACCTCTGTTCGAACTTTAGTATGCATGTAGATGGCGCTCTCAAAAAAAACACAGGAATGATCAGAGAGAGCAACATCAGTTACCACAACCTTTGAGATGTTCAGATCCTTGGAGATGATTAAATCCAGAGTGCACCCCTTATTGTGTATGGGCTCGGTCACATGCTGAGTCAGTCCATAGTTATCAAGAACACCACTCAGTTCTTTAGTCTCTCTGTCCTGGGGGTTGTCAACATGGATGTTAAAATCACCAACAATAACTACACAGTCAAAGTCAATACAAATTATAGCCATTAGCTTGGCAAAGTCATCAAAAAAGGCTGCACAGTATTTAGGTGGCCTGTAAACATTTAGAAATATAGCTCAAGAAGAGTAATTCAACTGAAGAGCCACATATTCAAAAGAATCAAAATTTCCATAAGACATTTTCTTACATTGTAGAGAGTCATTAAACAAAATGGCAACTCCATCTCCTTTCTTGTGTACCCTAGTTTCACTTGCAAAACTGAAGTTTGGATGGGAAGACTCAATAAGAACAGCTGCACTGTTATCTTGGTCTAACCAAGTTTCAGTTAAAAACATGAAATTAAGATTGTGCTTAATTAAAATCATTAATTAAAAATGTTTTTCCTGCCAGAGATCTACTATTTAATAAAGCTAAATTTAATGTGTTAAAAACTGTCCCATCTGTCCCATTATTTTGCATCAGGCTGTGGCTGACGAGGAATTGATGCTAAATTTGCAGAATCTGCAGAGCGTTTTCTCTTTCTCAGCAGATTCACTGTTCCATTTCTCTTACCTATCAACACAGGAATTGAAAAAGCTACTGGCACACTGGGCCCTGGCTTGTCCTTGTAGCCAGGACCCAGCATATATCAGTTGGAGCCTGCTGTATTGGAGTGTGACAAATGTGTCAAAACTGGCTGAGGACTAAATGTCAATGGTGGAGGTGGACGGTGAGGGCCGTTTAGGGGAAAGAAAATGGGAGTAGGGTGGGGGGTAAGTTTAGTCCCAGCAGTAACCAGCTCTTTCATATAGTCAGTGAACTCCAAGATGGGGGAGGAGGGAGAGAGGGTGTCTGATGATGGGGTGACTTAGATGGGGTTCAGGAGGTGAAGAAGGTAAATCCTCAATGGTGGTTGTTAGTGAGGGGTGTGGAGACTTTTCCTCTTGGCCCTGATCTGTCCCATGGTCAGAACTTTCTTCAGGCAGGGGGTGAGGTAGCTCTCCTTCAACATTCCTGGCGCATTGTGTTATGTATTCCTCTTGTCTCTTGTCCTTGGCAGAGGGAACAGACGAGTGGTGCAGGAAGTAAGATAGGTTGGAACTGAACAGTTTTACTCCTGACTTGTTAAGGCGGATTCCATATGCCTTAAAAAGATGTCTGCATTCCCAGAAAAGGTAAAAGTTGTTAATAAAATGTACTGAATGGATGCTACATGCATCTGAGAGCCATGTGTTCAGTGCCACCACTCTGCTGAATCTCTCACTTCCTCTCCGAACGGGTGGTACTGGACCACTAATAAACACCTTAAGCTTCAGAGAGCTCACTGTGTTCAACAGATCACTAAAGTCCTTTTTTAATACTTCAGACTGTTGCTTCACAACGTCATTTGTCCCTATGTGCAGAATATTTTGGTTTTCTTATCCCACATGTTTCTTACATCATTTACAGCAAAGTCACCCACAATCAGAGTTTGAGGCCCAGCCATTGGCTATCCCTGTAGCCTTTTACTCTCTGATTTACTCTCAGTCCTTACCTTGCTGTGTGAAGATGAGATGTTATCCAGGTCAACAGATGAACATCTGGGGTCCTGTAGCAGTGGTGCAAATCTGTTCTCCAGTTGCACAGACGGCTGTTGGGAAGGTTTATTGCTAACTTTCCATTTAGCAGCTGTCCACGGTTGTCTCCTATTAAGGACAGGGGTTGAAGAGGTGTTCTGTCCGGATGATAATGCAGACCAGCCAGTCGCATCACATAGCTCAGGGCGCTGGGCACTGCTTTTTGCTCGTCCTCCCATTTCCCAGGCAAATGATACACCCTTTGGCTTTCCACCAAGACAGTTCCATGGAGGACTACCACTGTTAAATTTATCACGGCGTACATAGTTCTCCTGCTTCTTGTTGGTGGTAATTAGCCATGAGTTTACATGTTCTTGTCCATTATTCTGGGTACTTGGTAAAGTAGTGTCATTCCCACGTAGTCCAATCACATCCACATTCACTTCTAACCTGTGTATTTTGGTTTCCAGCACTGCAATTTTCTGTAGAAGTTACTGGAAGTCATCTAACCTGTGGATTTTGGGCTCCAAAACTGCCATTTTCTGTAGAAGTTACTGGAAGTCGTCTAACCTGTGGATTTTGGGTTCCAGAACTGCAATTTTCTGTAGAAGTTTCTGGAAGTCATCCATGGAGAAGGGAGGCATCTTGTTGCTAATTAGCCTTAGCTACAACTCCAGTCGCAGGCTTGTACTATTGATAGGCAGCACTCATTTAGTACTAAGATCATAAATCATAAGATCATAGAAGTGTTTAAAATATGGTAATAGCATACTTTATCTGAATAAATGGCAGTCCCAGTGATTTATAGATATCCAAGAGCCACTGCTCATAATCCAAATTCTTGAGGAATCCCTAGCTAAATCCCCCGGCTAACTAGCTAAATTAGTTAGCTGTGCTGGCTCCCCTAGAAACAAGGTGTTTCTGTCTGCAGACAGAGTAGTGTAAGTGTGTGTGTGATTGGAAACAATTGTCCCTGATTAGAACGCCGGGGATGTTGAACATGTCCGTGTGTGTGTTTGGGAAGTGTAGCTGTTGTCGGCCATGTTTATAGTTCGTGGTGCATTCTGGGAAATGGAGTTGCTGTTTTGCAGTGGTATGACCGATAGCACTGATGAATAAACAAATCATAAGGGAAAAGTACCAAAATGTAAGGTTTGAGTGCCTAGAATTCAACAGCACCGAAATGTAATTATTAATAATAACATCCTTACACTCTACACACACTCACACATATCATTTCACACCTTTTTTTCACACCCCTCCAAATTTATCGACCTATTTATAGACCTGTCTACAGTCGTTGTGTGCCGTGTCTTGTACAAGTATAAATACCCCCTAAAAGCTTTTTCAGAAGACCATTTAGAAGACCCATGTACAGTGCACAGGTTATATCTGCTCATACACACATCAAGGTAAGTGGAACCATCCTTGTGTTTGAAATACGTCCACTTTTAATGGACATTTTCATAATTCTTTTTTTTCCCCAATTATGTATATTGACGACTTTATTACAGCAAATGTATTGAATGGTAAATATATTTTAACTATTGTCACAGTTTAGGAACTGTTTTAGGAAATGTTTAGGAAATGTCTTGGGGACAAATTACTGTAATTATAGGCTACACAATGCTGAGATTGTTCCACAAATCCATTAGGTAAAAGCAAAATTTAAACATGTTAAAATAAAACTAGGAAACTGTGACATCAATGTTCTCTATTTTCAGTCCCAGAGATCCTCGTCTCTGCATAATTTAGCTATTTCTCTTATATCACACACCTGATTTAATAAAAGACTCATAATTAATTAGCTTTTGCGCATTTATCTCGTCTGCAAGAAACACTGCAAAAGTGTCCATGTGGAGTTTAGTATATATGTAAGAGATAATCCAATTTATGCATTAGAATCGTGTAATACACACCTGGCTCTGGTTTATCACGCTTATATCACGGTCACTTGCCTGCACTGACACGTTAAAGCTGTAACTGATGTTTGCAGTGCAAAATTTGACTGAAAGGATAAAAATCACAGTTAATTCAGTTAGTTGTTTTATATACAGGTTGTTAGATCTAGAATTCTGCCCACTATAAATCATACACAGAGATAAAGTAGTGCAAGAAGATTACATTTATTTGAATGAATTATAATAAATAGTTATTAGAGAGAGAGAGAGAGAGAGAGAGAGATTGTGTGTGAATTACCTGCTTCTGTCCCATGTCCCTATTAATAATGACGCCGTGAGTTTAACTATTGTATGCTAATGTAACGATAGGTTACAAGATATATATATATATATATATATATATATATATATATATATATATATATATATATATATATACACACACACACACAGATATACACCTTGTGCATCAAGCGATTACAACACGCAAGATTCTTTAATTGCCACACATCTGTGTAAGGAGTAATTTGGTTCAGTGAACAATAGACTAAACAAGATGCAAGACAAGACAAAAAGACAACATGTACATGAATGAAATGTACGTTAATGAGTCAGTACGAATTTAGTCAAAGAAAAAAGTGAACAAATGCAGTAGTACTGACGGACTAACCAGCAGCAACAATAATGATTGGAGTTGATGTGTAACAGTAATCAATGCAGATGTAACACAGTGATACATTATGGTTTGTGTGGAAAAATATTATCACACTGAAGCAGAATTTAAAAATCTATCCTCCATTTTATGGGGAACCAGTGTAAAGATGCTAATACTGGTGTAATGTAGTCTATCTTTGTAGACCCTGTAAGGAGCCTAGCTACCGCATTCTGGACCGACTCTAAACGAGACAAGGAAGTTTGAGGCAGTCCGGTATTCAATGACTTACAGTAATCTAACCTTGATGATATTAGTGAGTGAATCACAATTTCTACATCTGATTTAGAAAGAAAGAGTTTTACTTTTGCAATTGATTTCAGATGGAAAAAGCTGCTTTTAACAACAGCACCGATCTGTCTGTTCAACAGTAGTGATGAGTCCAAGATCACGCCAAGGCTCCTTGCATGATCTTGCACATTTAACAACAGCTGGTCAAACAGTCCAGGTAAAGAGAACTCGGAGGGGCTGAGATT
The DNA here is from genome assembly GCF_023375685.1 of Ictalurus furcatus. Lineage (NCBI taxonomy): Eukaryota > Metazoa > Chordata > Actinopteri > Siluriformes > Ictaluridae > Ictalurus > Ictalurus furcatus. The sequence goes on from NC_071256.1 coordinate 38,748,335, forward strand.
CAGAACTTCAGTTTTGCTCTCATTTAACTGTAAGAAATTGTCTGCCAGCCAGCAGGAAATATCAGCTAAGCAATTTAGGGCATTCTCTATTGATGATTTTTTTTGTCCAAGCATGCTGGATAATAAAATTGAGTGTCGGCAGCATAGCAACGATAAGACATGCCATATCCCTGAAAAATTGAGGCCAGTGGTCACATGTAGACGGAGAATAGTAAGGGTCCTAGAATCGACTCTTGAGGGACCTCACAAAATAAAGGCGCCAATGTAGAGGAGAAGTTTTTTAATTCAACAGAAAATATACTTCCTTTCAAATAAGATACAAACCAGTGTAAGGGTGCCCTGAATGCCAACCATACACTGCAGACAATCTAAAAGAAGATCATGATCAGTGGTGTCGAACACGGCACTGAGATCCAATAAAACTAAAACAGCACGAGCCTGAACCAAGGAAAGGAAAATATCATTAGTTACGTTTAACAGTGTAGATTCGGTACTGTGTAGGGATCTCAAACCTGAATTAAATTTATCTAAGATATTGAACTTGTATAGGTAGGAGTAGAGCTGTGTGTACACAACTCTCTATAATATCCTGGAAATGAAAGGCAATTTTGGCAAAAACTGGATCCAAAGAAGGTTTTTTTTAGCAGAGGATGTACCAAGGGCGTAACCATGGTATGGACATTGGGGGGTCCAAGCCCCCCCAACATCCAAAGTTTGATACTGAATATTCACATATTTATAACATAGTTTTAGGATTACAGTTACTGTTTGAATTCACGTGATTTCTGAGTGATAGAAGCTCCCACAGCATGGGGAAATTGTAGGGTGCTGTGGACGTCCTGTGGGCAGATGTATTCTCTGCTCCATAACCTACCATGAAACCTACCACACCAAGTAGAGGCGAGCTAAGATGTGTGCAGGCAAACCACACATGCTAACATTTAAACACGTAATCACGACTTTTAAACAAACTCAGAAAGGATGGCTACCTATGAAACTAAATTGGTAGTATATAGTACAACTATATATGTTGTAAATACAATTTCCCCACAGATGTTTCCAAGCAATGCTGTGCTGCCTGCATTGTGACCAGGTACCATTATTTTCCCAGAAGAGCAATGACTGACTTAGATGATCATTTTAATTTGATAAACTGAAGATTCTGTTTGTGTAACTGGTGTCATTTATTATGTTAATGTCATCATGCTGTTTAGCTTGCTATGTAATAAGTCCACAAAGTGTACAACAATATATAGTGGTAACCAGAAACATTAGCTATGTAAAGGGTCCTGGAGTTTTCTTTTCTTAATTCTGAAGACAAACTGCCATAACTAGTTCTGAATGGAGAACTACAATATGGCCACAACTCAGACGTTAGTTCCATATCTCTCGTTGCCAAGCTCGCACACCTCAGCATTATGCTGAGCCTTATATCTGTAAAATCACTTAGTTGTCCTTAGCCCAAATGTAGTGTAAAGGAACGAAATGCTGTTCAACTTTCCTCACTTTCACTCGCATTTATAACGGTCTGTCACAACGTGAGGGTTCACAGCGAACTTGGCGGGAGGATCTGCAAGCATGGCTGTATCTGCAGCTGCTTCTTTACTCTATAACTCTTCAGTTTTCTGAGGATGTAGAGTTTCTTTTGGGCTTTCTTGATGATGGTGGTGATAATGAGAAGTGCAGAAGCACATGATCAGTATTAGGAGGTGTAATACAAGCATCTTTTCCTACAGCCTGAAACTTTTTAATTTATCAAACAGGAGACAGATTTCATTTATTACAGACGCAAAACAAACACCATACATACCAGTGGTGTAAGGGTGTACTTAAGAGAAGTAACTTATATTTTTACACTAACAAATCTAAATTTTTTAATAAAGAAATAGGACACACACCAGATCCAGCCATGCTGCAGACACTTCTGATTTGGGCAGTCTTTGCCACAACTCTCCCTCCCCCAACCTGCCAGCGCTGCTTCAAGGCCAATGAGTCTCAGTGTGACAATGTGGACTTCACTCCGGGATCCGACCTAGCAGGAGAAGGCTTTGACATCACCACCATGCAACGGAAAGGGGCCTTTGTCCTTGACATGAGCTCCTGGCTCCAGAAGGACAAGTCCTGCACTCTCTGTAAAAACCCCTACATGGGAGGTCAAACGCAGAAGCTCCCAGTTTCTGTTGTGGACTGGAGACCGAGTCAGAAGTGCAGCACAAAGTTGTCCAGCTCTGTCTATCAGTCCAGCGAGGCCCTGGTCAGCGCCAGCACCTCCTCTATCGAGAACAATTGGCAGTCAGACTTACAAATAACAACTCCAAAAGTCCAGGGATCACTGATGCTGGCAGGCAGTAACTCCAAGCTGGCTGAATATTCAATGAAGAAGACCAAAAAAGACAAGTTCAGTTTCACCAGTCATGATGTCACATGTGGATACTACAGGTAGGATGTGAAAACTTGTGTTTTGACAATGCCATCTCATGTTGATTTATATTTAATTATACAAATATAGTATCATTCATTACTGTTTCTTGAGTTCTACTTCATGGTCTGTCTTCTAGATACAGGGTTTCGAACCGTCCACTCCTGCACCCAGAGCTAAGTGACGAATTAGGAAGTCTCCCTGAGATATATGATGAGTCATCAAAGCACCTCTATTACAAGCTGATTGACAAGTTTGGTACTCATTATATCTCAAAGGTGAATGACATAATAGATTTCCACAGACTCTGAAGCAGACTCGTCCATCTCAGATTTAAAGTGGTCTATTTATGAACAATGAATACAACTTCACAGTTCCAGAATGAATACCTGTGTGCTTCTGTTGACTGGAAACTCTGTGGCTGTGTGCAGGTGACTCTGGGTGGAGAGGTTCGCTCTGTGACCAGCATCAAGGAGTGCGAGGCATCCCTGCAGGGTCTGAGCGTAGATGACGTGAAGATGTGTCTGGACGTGGAGGCTTCTGTCAGTATGGGAATAGCTGCAAGTCTGCAGACTGAGGCTCATCACTGCAAGCAGGCCAAGGAAAAGACTATGAATAAAAAGAGTTTTGCTAGCAGCTTCAATGACAGGTTTGTACCGCATATCTAACTCTCTGTAACCAACTTATTGTCGACAAATAAAGTACCAAAATGAACACTTAGTTCAGTTGGTTAAATTATTCTAAACATATATAAATTATTCCAAAAACTTGTGTTTCTGTCATCCCCAAAAGAGAAACAAATGTGATTGGTGGCTACACCCAGAGTGTCGACCTCCTTTTCTCATCAAATAACGACCCAAAGGCCTATAAGGAGTGGGTCTCGTCTCTGCCCGCTCACCCTGATGTGCTGTCCTACTCGCTCACGTCCCTTCACGAGTTGCTGCCAGAGAAAAAACAAATACGAGCGCATTTGCGCACTGCCATCAAGGACTACATCCTCCAGAGGGGCCTGTTGAAAAATTGCACAAGCCCATGTAAGACTGGTGTGAAGACCAACCCCAACGAACCATGCAGCTGCAGCTGCCACAACAAACCGGATGTGGCCCTCAACTGCTGCCCAACTCAGAGAGGATTTGCTGAAGTCACCATAACTGCAATCAGAGCCAAGGGTTTATATGGAGATTACTGGACTCAGACGGACGCATTCGTCAAGATCCTCCTCAATGGAAAGATTCCCAGAGGCCAGACGTCTGTGATCCTGGATGACAACTCGCCTACTTGGAACCACCATTTCCACCTTGGAACTGTGGACCTTACTCAATTCAGCAGTGTGAAGATGGAGGTGTGGGACGAGGACAGTGAATCAGATAACGACCTTCTCGGGGCATGCAATGCTCCACTGAAATCTGGAGTGAAGGAGGATGTCTGTACACTGAATCACGGAGTTCTGTATTATAAAGTGGAGGTGAAGTGTGCTCACGGTTTGGCTGGTTCTTCGTGCATGGAGTACAAGCCCTCTCCCATGGATGCACAGCTGGAGAAAGTGTACGTCTCCCGGAACGCTCGCCTGATTCCCAGAGGCATGCTGCTGGAGATGGGAGTGCTCCTCGATGAGCGTATTCCCCGCTTCAACCAGAGCAACATTCGCAAAGCTAAAGGTCTTGAGTTGTAGACCAGTTGTGTTCTTTGTGCATATTCACGCCAGTTATCATGCTGTTTGAAGTAGAATAAGTGCACATGTTACTGGCACATTATTACTAAACCTTTCCTGCTCATTTGTGCTGCCATTGTCTTTTATTTCAAACCTAATAAAAGTCTCATGAAGCAAAATATTCTGGAAATATTACTGAAGTATTCTTGGAAAAAAACAGATATTGTGTGTCATGTCCAATAAATGTATGAGTTACATTAGCAACTTTTAAAAAGCATGTAGAAAACCTCTTCAAGAAAACCCACAAGTCTAGTATTAACATAAATCATGTGTTTTATTCTCCACACACACACACACACACACACACACACACACACACACTTGAAATAGGGATAAGTGGCCCGAACCTCTGTCATTTGCAGTACGAGAGGTCCCAAAAGCCTCCACGGGGTGCTCCCTGTTTGAATTGCTATATGGACACAAGCCTCACAGCATCTTATTTGTCAGGAGGAGGGACCGCCTAAGAGTGAAAATGAAATTCAGTACATTCTTGACCTGCCAATGGGGCAATTAAAACAGGAGATTATGCTGCAGGTGCAAGCCAGTCCAGGCTGTATGTAATAGATGGCACTTGGCTATGTGAGTTTTCCAGGGAGAGAAGGTGCTCGTATTATTACTCACTTTGAGCTCCAAATTAACCGTAAAGTGGCAAAGGCCAAAGTAAGTCGGTGATGTCAATTAAGTGGTAAGGCAAACAGATAAAGGTGGGACACAGCAGATATATGACCTCAATCTCCTTAGGTGATGGAGAGAGATAGTCCCTGTGGCTTTGGCGATGGTAGCTCTGGAGAGCAAGCGGCTGGAACCGGCAGTGAACCAAAAACATGCGGCTCAATATGTTCCTTTTTTGGTGACTCCTTTTTTATTATAATTTTTTAATTATAACTATTACACAACAAAGCCCATGATTTGCCCAGGATCATGAAATGAAAAAGAAGAAAAGTCATTACTATCGACAAAACAAGCAACAGACAAAATAATACCAATAAACAAAGTTTAATTACACTTAAAATCTCTAAAGGTCTGACAGACCCTCAGTAAGGTCTAACCAAAATTGTTTTCTCCTTCCGTTGGCTCTGTACACTTTCGCTGTGGTACACTCTAAAAGAGCGATAACCTTCAGATATGACATTCAAGTAGACATAACTGGGGTAGATGATTCCAACCACACTTTTAAGATAACTTTTTTAGAAGCAGTAAGAGCAACTGACAGGATCATCCTTTGATAAACCGATCTAGAATCATCAAGTAAAACAAAAAGCAATTGGTCCTTTTGGATCCGAGTCCTCAGAAGATCTGACAGCATGTCCTGAACAGAGGATCAGAAGGAGTCCATCCAAAAACATTCCCAAAACATTTGCATGTATGTACCTGGATTTGCACTGCTACACAAGTGACAAAAAGGGTCAGACATTCTTTTCATCTTATATAACAAAAAGGGAGTGGCATATATATTAATTTATAATGAATCATTTGATGAGCCAGGTTCTTTGAGATAACAAAACAATTTCCCCAGAGAGTATCACAATCGATCACTGTGTTAAGTGAATATTCCCATAACTAGAATATTTGAATATTGTCGTACCAGAAGTGATTCATAGATTGTACTCACTAAACCTCTAGAAGCCATATTAGAATCTATCCAATTTATCATATGGTAAGGAGTGACCCTAGTGGACCAGAGTACTCCATAATCTTTCAACACAGACCTCAATCTTGAACACACAAAAAAAAACTCTGGGAGAGAGAATTCATATTTTAGAATCTGAAAGGATTTGAGACCTTATCATTATGCAAATCTTTTAGAGTATAAATACCACATTCAACCCAGCTTTTGAAATAAACAGCTTATGACCTATTATGCCAGAGGGGAGTAGTCACTATATGAACATGAAGCTCCCATGATCTCTGCCTCCTTCCAGATTTGAATAGAATTACATATAATTGGTCCAAAATTTAAAATATAATGCTTTTGGCTCAATCCACTCCTGTCCCCTGCGGACACTGCCTCTCACCATTCCAAATTACAGAGGTGGCAAAGTTTGAATTTTCCAATGTGTTTTCGCCTCTACCCAGTCACACTAATCTCATAGAACACCACATTGAGATGCCCCAGGGGTGGCATGAACTCAAAACAAGTGGTGCAGGAAGAGCTCGCAGCCATGCTCAATATGGGTGTAATAGTGCAGTCCCACAGTGACTGGTCCAGTCTGGCGATCCTGGTTTCTAAAGCAGATGGGACGATCCATTTTGGTGGTGACCTTTCGGTGAAAGGTCAGCATGGTGTTTAAATTTGATGCGTATCCAATGCCACGGCTAAATGAGTCGCTCAGTCGATTAAGTACAGCTCGCTTTTATTTGACACTGGGATATTGGCAGATCCCCTTGACTCCAATATCTCATGAGAAAATAGCCTTTTCCACTCCATTTGCTTTACACCATTTTGTCACCATTCCTTTTGGATTTTCTCACAGCAAACCCAAAAAAATGTGCAATTGGATAGGTGGAAGTACAGTATCTAGGCTTCCACTTGGGCCATGATCAGGTGTGTCCCCAAATTGATAAAACAGCAGAGATTGCAGCAGGGCCTATGATGGCAGGGGCATCGTCAAGTGCATGGTTGAATGCCCGTTTGTGAATGGAGGTCAGAGAAAAAGAAAAAAGACAAGTTTACACTCATGGCATTTGGCAGATGCCCTTATCCAGAGTGACTTACATTTATCTCATTTATACAACTGAGCAGTGGGGCCCAGCAGTGACAGTTTGATGATGCTGGGATTTGAAATCATGACCTTCAAATCAGAAGTCCAATGTGTTAACCTTTGGGCTACCACCACCAGCCATGATGTCTCATGTGGATATTAACATAATAAACGCAATGGGCGTTAGGATGGACGCAAGTGCAGATAAGAGCTTTTATTTAAAGGAAGGCAGGCAGACAAATCCAAAACATCAGACAATAGCGTGGTAAAAAACAGGCAATGGGTCAGGCGATTGGCACACAGGCATAAATGAGGCAAAACCAGAATCAAGAACGAGTGCAAGAATGAGATCAAAACAATAACACCAGAACTGAGAGTACTTCGCAAAGTCATAGTGATAGAACAGTCCCTTATATACAGTGGTTGTAAGTGTGTGTGAGATTGGATGCAGGTGTGTGTGATCAGAATGAGTGTGAGTGTTCTGTGTGTGTGAGTGTTCTGGGAATTGCAGTCCATGGCGGCCATGTTTGTAGGCCGCCGTGCAGTATGGGAAATGTAGTCACTGGCTATGTCGTCAGTCTCAGACATGAGGGGAACTTGGTTAGTTATGACGTCGGTTTCAGGCATGAGGAGAACTTGGTTGTTTGTGTCAACAGACTCTGGTGTGAGCATAACTTGGTTGGTCGTGACGTCGGCTTCAGGCGTGAGCAGAACCTGGTCGGTCGTGACGTCAGTTTCAGGCGTGAGCAGAACCTGGTTGGTCGTCATGTCGGTTTCAGGCATGAGGAGGACCTCTTTGATCTGTTTAATGATCTTGAATGGTCCAATGTAACGTGGACTGAGTTTTTTACAGGTTTGTGTTTGTCTGAGTGGAGAGCCAGACTGCGTCACCTGGCTGGTAGCATGGATGCTCGCTGCGATGACTGTCAGCTTTCCGCTTGTAGATACAGATGGCTTGTGTTAGGCATTGATGAGTGCTTTCCCAGACCTGCTCGCTCCGCTGGAACCAGTGGTCGACTGCTGAGGAATCTGTGGTGCTGGTGTTCCACGGGAACAGAGGTGGCTGGTAGCCTAAGACACACTGGAACAGGGTGAGTTGTGTTGCTGAGTGACGTAGGGAGTTCTGGGCGTATTCAACTCAGGGGATGAATCTGAACCAGTATTCTGGGTTGGCTGCACAGAATGTTCAGAGGAACCATCTGATCTCCTCTGGCCAGTGTTGCCATTCCTCCAGGGCTAATTTTTCAGCTAGAAGATCTTTGTTTCCCAGATCATAGTTCTTTTCTGCTGAGGACAACTTTTTGGAGAAGAAAGTGACTGGGTGAAGCTAAGGTTTGTCCCCAAACCTCTGAGACTGCACAGCACCAACTCCAGTCTCTGAAGCATCAATGAAAAGTTTAGTGGGATCTGGGTGCATGAGAAAAGGAGCGGTGGTGAATGCCTGTTTGAGTCGTTTGACTACCATTTTGGCAGCTGGGTTCCATGGCAGCCTCTTAGGTTTCCCCTTCAGTAGAGACATCAAGGGGTGTGCTATGGTGCTGAATCCTCTTATGAAACAGTGGTAGAAGTTAGCGAACCCCAGGAATCATTGCAATTCTTTGACCATATGAGGAATGGGCTAATCCACCACCGCTTTCACCTTGTCTTGGTCCATGGCAACTCCCCCAGAGCTAATGATGTAGCCCAGAAATGATATGGTGTGTAGGTGGAATTCGCATTTCTCTGCTTTGACATAGAGATGATGCTGGAGAAGCATTTTTAAAACATGGCGTATGTGGATGAGGTTTTCCTCAAGAGAACTGGAATAGACCAATATGTTGTCAATGTATGTGATGACACACTTCCTCAGCATGTCCCTCAGGATGTCGTTGATCAGGCACTGGAACACTGAGGGGGCACTAGAGAGCCCATACGGCATTACAAAGCACTCATAGTGGCCAGAAGTGGCACTGAAGTCTGTTTTCCACTTCTTCCCCTCTCGGATGCGAACCAGGTTATATGCACTGCAAAGATCTAGCTTGGTGAATACTTTAGTTGGAACCAATGGCAAGGGATACCGGTACTTGAGTGAAACCTGGTTGAGCCTTCGGTAATCTATGCATGGCTTGAGTCCACCCCAAATACCAGCTGATGCAGGAGATGTGGAGTGTCTGATGTATCCCTGTTGGAGTGCCTCCTGAATGTATTCCTACATGGCTCTCTGCTCACCAAAGGACAGCGGACACACCCTCCCTGGACTGGCTCCAGAAAGTAGTATGATGGTGCAGTCATTCTGCCGGTGTGGTGATAGTCCACTGGCTCTCTCCTTGCTGAACACCTCCTGGAGATCCTGGTACTCGGATGGAATGTGAACTGTGCTTGTTTGGTCTGGGCTTTCGATGGTGGTAGTAGCTAGAGGAGTGACGGCACCATGGAAAACACTGCTCCTGACAATATGGAGACCAGTGTGTGATTTGCCTGTCAGTCCAGGAGATTGTGGGGATGTGTTGGTCTAGCCAGTGTGGATAAATATTCTGTCCACTACACAGTTACAATTATAATTTGTTAATTCAATTCAATTCAATTTTATTTGTATAGCGCTTTTTACAATAGACATTGTCTCAAAGCAGCTTTACAGAAATATCAACATGGTGTACAGATATAAAAGGTGTGAGTTTATCCCAACTGAGCAAGCCACTGAGTGGCGACGGTGGCAAGGAAAAACTCCCTAAGATGTTTTAAGAGGAAGAAACCTTGAGAGAAACCCGACTCAGAAGGGAACCCATCCTCATCTGGGTAACAATAGATAGTGTGAAAAAGTTCATTATGGATTTATATGAAGTCTGTATGGCCTTAGGAGCAGCCGTAGTCCCAGCAGTCTGGAATTAGAGAAGATTTGAGCTCCATCCAGAGGCAGAAAGGATCTGGATCTCTAGTATCTCCATAAATTCATGTGGGGCTCGGCGAAAGGAGAGAGGGAGAAAAAAGATTATTACGACTGCGAAGTAGTAGAACAGAATCTAGTCAGGGTAGACTTGAGTAAACAAATACGTTTTAAGCCTAGACTTAAACACTGAGACTGTGTCTGAGTCCCGAACACTAATAGGAAGACTGTTCCATAACTGTGGGGCTCTATAAGCGAAAGCTCTCCCCCCTGCTGTAGCCTTAACTATTCGAGGTACCGTCAAATAGCCTGCATCTTTTGATCTAAGTAGGCGTGGCGGATCATATAAAACCAAAAGGTCGCTTAGATATTGTGGCGCAAGACCGTTTAGTGCTTTATAGGTTAATAAAAGTATTTTATAGTTAATGCGAGATTTTACTGGGAGCCAATGCAGTATTGATAATATCGGTGTGATATGGTCGTATCTTCTAGTTCTAGTTAGGACTCTAGCAGCTGCATTCTGGACTAACTGGAGCTTATTTATATTCCTACTGGAACATCCAGACAGTAAGGCATTACAGTAATCTAATCTAGAGGTGACGAATGCATGAACTAGTATTTCCGCATCATGTAGTGACAATATGTTTCTTATTTTAGAAATATTTCTGAGATGAAAGAAAGCTATCCTAGTAATATTATCTACATGAGCATCAAATGATAGACTGGAGTCAATAATCACTCCAAGGTCTTTAACTGCTGTACATGATGAAACAGAAAGACCATCCAGAGTAACCATGTGATCAGAAAGATTACTTCTAGCTACACGTGGGCCTAATAAAAGTATTTCTGTTTTATCAGAATTAAGTAGAAGGAAATTAGTTAACATCCAATGTCTAATGTCCTTTACACAATCCTCAACTTTACTAAGCTGCTGTCTGTCCTCTGGCTTCGCTGAAACATACAACTGTGTATCATCAGCATAACAGTGGAAGCTAATTCCATGTTTACGAATAATTTGACCTAGGGGTAGCATATATAAAGTAAAGAGCAGTGGGCCTAAAACAGAACCCTGTGGAACTCCAAAAGTAACTTCAGTACGCATGGAGAAATCACCATTTACATCTACGAACTGATAACGATCGGTCAGATAAGACCTGAGCCAGGAGAGGACTGTTCCCTTAATACCAACAACATTTTCTAATCTATCAAGGAGAATAGTGTGATCTATAGTATCAAAAGCTGCACTAAGGTCGAGTAACACAAGCAGCGAGACACAACCCTGATCGTAAGTCAGTAGAAGGTCATTTACCACTTTAACTAACGCTGTCTCTGTGCTATGATGAGGCCTAAATCCTGACTGATACATTTCATGAATGTTATTCCTATCTAAGTACGAGCATAACTGCTTTGCTACAACCTTTTCTAAAATCTTAGAGATGAAGGGGAGATTTGATATTGTTACAAAATTAAGTGTACTTACAACCAATTGCCCGATGAAGAGTATCGGATGAAGTACCACACGGAACCAGAGAGCAAGGAAAAGCAAAGGTCCAAATTTATTGTTCCACCACACGAGATCCACACAGTTTGAGATGTCCCAAAAAGTGATCTAAAAAAACAGAGCTGAAGCTCTCCTATTTATACGGTTTTCTTAGGGTCAGGATGACCCAGACACCAATATGTTTAGAGTTTGCTGTCCCCAAAACACCATTACACCTGTGAGACAAGGCCTTTCCCAGAGCCCTTATCTCATGGAGTTCGCTGTTCCCAGAGACCCTTATCTCACAGGTGCAATCCAGCCCCAACACCCTTATCTCCAGCCCGTCTTGTTTTACTCTTAAAAGAATAACCTGACCTTCGTCTGTGTCATTCCTGACTGGTTTAATGTGAGAAAGTATTTCTCCACACCTTCACACACTCCTGACTGGGTTTTCGTGAAAAAGGATTCTCCACACCTTCACACACATTATGAGTAAGTTTTTATGTTTGTTCTGCATTTCTGTTTTATAATGCTTGCATGTACATTACCCTATAATAGTTTATCTCTGTTTTCTGCATACACACCAGGCCTCTGTGTGTTTCTTTGCCTGTGCTCCCCCTTTTTCTCCATTACATCAAATACCAGTTCTAGGTTTCAGTGTAAATAAATCTAAATGTTAATACTAAATCGTCAGTGACACATCCCTTATACAGTTCATTCTCTCCTATGTGTCTCAGGTGAGCGTCAGTCTTTCTTATCTCCTTTACTGGAGGGGCTGGATTTGGATCTGAACACTCGCTATCAGCTTGTGCATCTCACTGCCGACATCACTATGCTGATCAAAGTTCTTTGTATCCCCTCTGGGAATGCAGGGTTCCCCCCACCTCTCAAATATAGAATCTGCCCAGCAAATGTGTGTGTGGATGCCTCTACACAGACAGACCCTCTACCTGCTGTCCCTTCCTCCAACTATCAGACTGATGATGACACGGCCTTCTCTGACCCTGGCTCTGACCTCTCTCCCCCTTTTTCACCTGCCAGCCCTGATTATTCCCCTCCGTACACATCAGCTGGCTATCCCATGTCCCCAGGATGTACCCCTTTTTACCACCCGTTTTCCCCCTTTCGCTCTACCTCGCCCACGGATTACCATCCCACCAGCCCACTGAATTCTCAATAAAATGACATACTACTCATACTTGGTCTCCCTCGTGTTTATTTCATGTCTGTTTTGTATACAACACCAGGGCAGTCCGAGGATGACTGGGTGTCGGACTGAGACGGTGACATTGAGGGTGATGGATTCCCTATGCAGGGCACTGATCTGGAGAGAAAGAGGTTCGGTCCAGTATGAGATCAATCCTCCTCCGATTGGCGCTCCATCGATGGCTTGGATCTTGCGTGGTTGGAATAAGGGTCAGACGGGGATGTTGAATAATTTGGATGGACTCACCAATTGGGAGCAGGATGTAGAGTCCCTGCTCTCCCCGGTGTCCTGACAAAACTTGAGAGGACACTGCCAGATGAGATGGGTGTCTTGTCTGCAGTAAAAGCAGCAAAACTCTCAATGGCGTGGCTCACTTTCAGATTCATTGAGCCGCGCACACCCCAGCTGCATAGGCTCCGCCAGGTTTTTCGGTGCTGTGACAGCTCCATCGCAATGGGCTGGATGGCAGCTCAGAAGTAGGCGATCAAGACAAGTGGTCAGGTCAATGAGAGAGTCAAGAGTGACTTGGTCGTTATGGCAAGCGGGTTTCGTCACTACTTCCAGGTTTAGTCCATTGCAAAATACAGTTTTCAACGCTGCTTCATTCCACTCATTCCTCACAGCGATGGTCCGGAACTCAAGAGCATATTGAATTGAATTGAATTGAATTGAATGCCTTTTATTGTCACTATACACATGTACAATGAAATTAAGAGCCACTCCTTTTTTGTTCCGTGCCAACATGTACATAAAATAAACAAACAAGAAAAATAAACAAGATAAATAAGATAAATAAACAGATAAATAAACAAGATAAATAAACAAGATAAATAAACAAGATATTGGGGCGGATGGGGGAGGTACTAAGAAATGCACAGTTTTGAGACACTATATACATATGCTGTGAACTCAGTACATGTATGTGTTTAGAATGGTAATAGCTTTTGGGAAAAAACTATTCTTAAATCTATTAGTCCTTGTTTTGATGCACCTGTAACGTCTCCCTGAGGGCAACAGATTGAACAGATCAAAGCCAGGGTGAGAGCTGTCTTTAATGATGGTTTTTCCTCTGCTGAGGCAACGGGAGGTGTAACTATCCATCAGGGAGGGGAGAGGGCAGCCAATGATCTTCTGTGCTGCTCTTACTACTCTCTGAAGCCTCTCCCTGTCTGCCGTGGTGCAGCTAACGTACCACACCGTGATACAGTATGTCAGCAGGCTCTCGACGGACGAGCGGTAGAAGATCAGCAGCAGATTGGGGTCCAGATTGTACTTCCTGAGAACCCTCAGGAAGTGTAGCCGCGTTTGAGCCTTCTTAATAACCGCTGTGATGTTGTCCGTCCAGGAGATGTCTGCAGAGATAAGGACGCCAAGAAACCGGAAGGTGTGGACCCTCTCCACACACTCACCATTGATGAAAAGGGGGGCCAGCTCAGTGTTGTGCTTCCTGAAGTCTACAATGAGTTCCTTGGTTTTCTTGGTGTTTAGAGCCAGATTGTTCTTTGAACACCAGGCTGCCAAGTTTAGGACTTCCTCTCTGTAGGCTACCTTATCTCCTTTTGAAATGAGTCCGACCACTGTGGTGTCATCAGCAAACTTGATGATAAGATTATTGTTGTGGACTGGACTACAGTCGTATGTGTAGAGACAGTACAGGAGGGGGCTCAGCACACAGCCCTGTGGAGAACCTGTGCTCAACGTGCGAGTGGAGGAGAGGTGGGGTCCGAGTCTCACTGTATGAGACTGGTTGGTGAGAAAGTCCTTTATCCAGCCACATGTGAGGGGGGGGGGGGGGGGCCAAGAGTGACCAATTTGGTGATGAGAATGTCCGGAATGATTGTATTAAAAGCCGAACTGTAATCCACAAAAAGCATCCCGACGTAGCTCTGTTGCTGCTCTAGATGTCTCAACACGTAGTGGACAGCTACGGTGATAGCATCCTCTGTGGATCTGTTTGCGCGATATGCAAACTGATAAGGATCGAAGTCTGGGGGGAGGTAGTCCTTGATGTGCTGAAGAACCAATCTCTCAAAGCACTTCATGATAACTGGAGTGAGGGCCACAGGACAATAATCATTTAGGCTAGTGGTGGGCGACTTCTTTGGCACTGGGATGATTGTGGCTGATTTTAGGCAGGACGGGATGACTGCTTGGGCCAGGGAGAGATTGAAGATTCTGGTAAAGATGTGGGCAAGCTGGTGGGCACACGATCTGAGCACCTTACCAGGTACACCGTCTGGGCCAGCAGCTTTCCTGGGGTTCACTTCCAGAAACATCCGTCTAACATCGTGTTCCCTCACAGTAAGTAGAGTGGTGCAGGAACCAGGAGGGGATGGAGACAGGGCTGGACTGGTACGGGAGCCAGATGAGGGTGGAGGTGAGGCTGGAGCAGATGAGTGCTGTTGTTGTGATGTTTCAAAGCGAGCAAAGAAGCAATTTAGCTCTTCTGCCAGCATCGCACTCAGGTCTCCTGTTGTCGCATCACGGCCTCTGTAGTTCGTGATGTTTTGTATGCCCTGCCACACCTCCCGTTTATTTTTGCTGGACAGGTGGGACTCTATGCTCCTCTTATAGACCGCCTTAGCTTCCTTAATACCACCTTTCAGGTTGGCACGAGCGGCTCTGTACAGAGCGCTATTACCAGACCTGAAGGCAGCGTCGCGGGCTTTGAGTAGTGTGCGGACCTGTTTGGTCATCCAAGGTTTCTGGTTTTGGAAAACCCTAATGTTTTTGTCCACAGTCACATTTCCGATACAGAACTTGATATAGTCCAGTACCATTCCTGTTAATGTTTCTAGCTCTTGATGTTCAAACAAATCCCAGTCTGTCTGTTCGAAGCAGTCCTGTAGTTTGCAGAATGCATCATCAGGCCAGGTGGTAACAGTCTTTATAGTGGTCTTGACACTGCGTCTGAGGGGGGTGTAGGCAGGGGAGAGCAGGAGGGAGAGACGGTCTGATTGGCCGAGGTGGGGGAGAGGTATGGCTCTATATGCATGCTTAATGTTGGAGTAAACATGATCCAGAGTGTTCGCCCCTCTAGTAAAACACTTAACATGTTGATAGAATTTCGGGAGTACAGTCTTCAAGTTCGCCTTATTAAAGTCTCCTGCAATTATGTGAACACCGTCAGGGTAAGCCCGCTGCTGTTCGTCTATGGTGTTCAACAGGAGAGAGAGCGCCGTGTTCACATTGGCGTCGGGTGGAATATACACAGCCGTGATAATCACTACTGTTAGCTCTCTCGGTAGAAAAAAGGGCCGACATCTTACAGACATGTACGCGAGGTCAGGGGAACAATGTTTATCTATCATTGTTCCGTTATTACACCAATTCTCATGCACATACATACAGAGCCCCCCCCCCCTCTGCTCTTACCGGAGTCTTCAGTCCTGTCCCAGCGAAGCATAGTACGACCTGCTAGCTGCATGCTAGCATCGGGTATCCTCGGATGAAGCCAGGTTTCAGTAATAATCAAAACACAGCAATCACGAACGTAGCGATTTCCAGCTAGTTGTAATTCCAAATTGTCGATTTTATTCACTAGGGATCTGGCATTGGAGAGAAACAGGCTCGGTAATGGTGGCTTGTGTGGTTGTTTTCTTAGCCTTAACATAATACCGGACCTGCGTCCTCTCCCTCCTCCATCTGCGCCGCCTTCTGGACCCGACAACAATCCACGGAGAGCCTGGCAATCTCGTTATGTCGTCTGGGATGTTGTGCGTGTGATGAAAGATTCTCAAAATAGGTATTCGGTGTTGGTCCCCAATATCCATAAGGTTCTGACTTGTATAGCGAATGTTCGTAGAACCGATAATGCACAAACAAGTAATAAAGAAATAATACAAAAACAACAAAAAAGAGCACTGAAAAGGAGAGCCGTGAGCCGCTGCAACTGTGTGCGCCGCCATCTTATGTGTTTTTTTTCTGCTACACGTCATGAGCCATGGGAAATGGTCATGAGCTCTTCTCCCATTTCCTTGCTGTCGGGATTGTGATCGAAGACACGTTGGAACAGCCCCACAAACCAATCGTACAAGGAGATGGTTTCGCCACCTCGTTCCCATACTACTGTTGCCCAGGCTTTGTCGGTTAATAGCTCTATGTAGTAGGTGATCTTGCGTGTGTCCGGCATGCCTGCATAGCTGGCAAAGAACAACAAGCATTGCAGAAGAAAATCCTTGCATCGCGCTGGATCACCTGCATACTTCTCTGGCATTGGTATCCAAGGAAATGGGGTGTGAGTCTGCATGACTGCCGGTGTGCTCTGGGAAAGCTGAGTGACCTGTTCGGTCAGATAGGCAAGCTGTTGGTGGTGTTCTCCCATGAGCCATCCATGGTGAAGTATTCTGTCACGATTTGGAGGCACAGACAGAAGCAAATGCAGGTATGCCAGTGTAATAAAACAACAAGTCCAAAGGATAAGGTAGATGTCAATTATCATGAACAGGCAGAGGTCAGGCGATCAGGCAAACAGTACAAACAGGGCAGGGCAAAGAGACAAGGTCGTAAATGGAAGCAAAGTCAAAAAACCAGAATAAACAGACATGGTACGAAGTCTTGGTATAGACAAAAGGCAACTAAGAATATACTTCACAATCTGATGACTGAATAAGAGTCTCTTAAAAGGAGTAGTGCTAGTGTGTGTGTGATTGGAAACAAGGGTCTCTGATTAGAACTCTGGGGATGGTGAACTTGTCCGTGTGTGTTTGGGAAGTGTAGTTGTTGTTGGTCATGTTTGTACTTCGTGGTGCATTCTGGGAAATGGAGTTGCTGTTTTGCAGTGGTATGACCAATAGCGCTGATGAATAAACAATTCATAAGGGAAAAGTACCAAAGTGTAAGGTTTGAGTGTCTACAATTCAAGAGCACCGCAGTGTAATTATCAATAATAACAGTCTAACACACTACACACCCTCAAACGAGGTCACACTTTTTTTTACACCCCTCAAAATTTATCGACTTATTTATAGACCTGTCAATAGTCGTCCTGTGCCGCGTCCTGTACGTGTATAAATACCCCCTAAAAGCTTTTTCAGAAGACCATTTAGAAGACTCATGTACAGTGCACAGGTTATATCTGCTCATACACACATCAAGGTAAGTGGAACCATCCTTGTGTTTGAAATACGTCCACTTTTAATGGACATTTTCATAATTATTTTTTTCCCCAATTATGTATATTGATGACTTTATTACAGCAAATGTATTGAATGGTAAATATATTTTAACTATTGTCACAGTTTAGGAACTGTTTTAGGAAATGTTTAGGAAATGTCTTGGGGGACAAATTACTGTAATTATAGGCTACACAATGCTGAGATTGTTCCACAAATCCATTAGGTAAGAGCAAAATTTAAACATGTTAAAATAAAACTAGGAAACTGTAACATCAATGTTCTCTGTTTTCAGTCCTAGAGGTCCTCGTCTCTGCATAATTTAGCTATTTCTCTTATATCACACACCTGATTTAATAAAAGACTCTTAATTAATTAGCTTTTGCGCATTTATCTCATCTGCAAGAAACACTGCAAAAGCGTCCATGTGGAGTTTAGCGTATATGTAAGAGATAATCCAATTTAATGCATTAGAATCGTGTAATACACACCTGGCTCTGGTTTATCACGCTTATATCACGGTCACTTGCCTGCACTGACACGTTAAAGCTGTAACTGATGTTTGCAGTGCAAAATTTGACTGAAAGGATAAAAATCACAGTTAATTCAGTTAGTTGTTTTACATACAGGTTGTTAGATCTAGAATTCTGCCCACTATAAATCATACACAGAGATAAAGTGGTGCGAGAAGATTACATTTATTTGAATTAATTATAATAAGTAGTTATTATAGAGAGAGAGAGAGAGAGAGAGAGAGAGAGAGAGAGATTGTGTGTGAATTACCTGCTTCTGTCCCGTGTCCCTATTAATAATGAAGCCGTGAGTTTAACTATTGTATGCTAATGTAACTCTAGGTTACAAAGGTTAGAAGATATATATATATATATATATATATACACACATAGTGCATCAAGCGATTACAAGACGCAAGATTCTTTAATTGCCACACATCTGTGTAAGGAGTAATTTGGTTCAGTAAACAATAGACTAAACAAGATGCAAGACAAGACAAAAAGACAACATGTACATGAATGAAATGTACGTTAATGAGTCAGTACGAATTTAGTCAAAGAAAAAAGTGAACAAATGCAGTAGTACTGACGGACTAACCAGCAGCAACAATAATGATTGGAGTTGATGTGTAACAGTAATCAATGCAGATGTAACACAGTGATACATTATGGTTTGTGTGGAAAAATATCACACTGAAGCAGAATTTAAAAATCTATCCTCCATTTTATGGGGAACCAGTGTAAAGATGCTAATACTGGTGTAATGTAGTCTATCTTTGTAGACCCTGTAAGGATCCTAGCTACCGCATTCTGGACCGACTCTAAACGAGACAATGCAGTTTGAGGCAGTCCGGTATTCAATGACTTACAGTAATCTAACCTTGATGATATTAGTGAGTGAATCACAATTTCTACATCTGATTTAGAAAGAAAGAGTTTTACTTTTGCAATTGATTTCAGATGGAAAAAGCTGCTTTTAACAACAGCACCGATCTGTCTGTTCAACAGTAGTGATGAGTCCAAGATCACGCCAAGGCTCCTTGCATGATCTTGCACATTTAACAACAGCTGGTCAAACAGTCCAGGTAAAGAGAACTCGGAGGGGCTGAGATTCAGAACTTCAGTTTTGCTCTCATTTAACTGTAAGAAATTGTCTGCCAGCCAGCAGGAAATATCAGCAAAGCAATTTACGGCATTCTCTATTGATCATTTTTTTTGTCCAAGTATGTTGGATAATAAAATTGAGTGTCGGCAGCATAGCAACGATAAGACATGCCATATCTCTGAAAAATTGAGCCCAGTGGTCACATGTAGACGGAGAATAGTAAGGGTCCTAGAATCGACTCTCAACAAAATAAAGGCGCCAATGTAGAGGAGAAGTTTTTTAATTCAACAGAAAATATACTTCCTTTCAAATAAGATACAAACCAGTGTAAAGGTGCCCTGAATGCCAACCATACACTGCAGACAATCTAAAAGAAGATCATGATCAGTGGTGTCGAACACGGCACTGAGATCCAATAAAACTAAAACGGCACGAGCCTGAACCAAGGAAAGGAAAATATCATTAGTTACGTTTAACAGTGTAGATTCGGTACTGTGTAGAGATCTCAAACCTGAATTAAATTTATCTAAGATATTGAACTTGTATAGGTAGGAGTAGAGCTGTGTGTACACAACTCTCTATAATATCCTGGAAATGAAAGGCAATTTTGGCAAAAACTGCTGGATCCAAAGAAGGGTTTTTTTTAGCAGAGGATGTACCAAGGGCGTAACCATGGTATGGACATTGGGGGGTCCAAGCACCCCCAACATCCAAAGTTTGATACTGAATATTCACATATTTATAACATAGTTTTAGGATTACAGTTACTGTTTGAATTCACATGATTTCTGAGTGATAGAAGCTCCCACAGCATGGGGAAATTGTAGGGTGCTGTGGACGTCCTGTGGGCAGATGTATTCTCTGCTCCATAACCTACCATGAAACCTACCACACCAAGTAGAGGCGAGCTAAGATGTGTGCAGGCAAACCACACATGCTAACATTTAAACACGTAATCACGACTTTTAAACAAACTCAGAAAGGATGGCTACCTATGAAACTAAATTGGTAGTATATAGTACAACTATATATGTTGTAACTACAATTTCCCCACAGATGTTTCCAAGCAATGCTGTGCTGCCTGCATTGTGACCAGGTACCATTATTTTCCCAGAAGAGCAATGATTGACTTAGATGATCATTTTAATTTGATAAACTGAAGATTCTGTTTGTGTAACTGGTGTCATTTATTATGTTAATGTCATCATGCTGTTTAGCTTGCTATGTAATAAGTCCACAAAGTGTACAACAATATATAGTGGTAACCAGAAACATTAGCTATGTAAAGGGTCCTGGAGTTTTCTTTTCTTAAATCTAAAGACAAACCGCCATCACTAGTTCTGAATGGAGAACTACAATATGGCCACAACTCAGACGTTAGTTCCATATCTCTCGGTGCCAAGCCAGCACATCTCAGCATTATGCTGAGCCTTATATCTGTAAAATCACTTAGTTGTCCTTAGCCCAAATGTAGTGTAAAGGAATGAAATGCTGTTCAACTTTCCTCACTTTCACTCGCATTTATAACGGTCTGTCACAACGTGAGGGTTCACAGCGAACTCGGCGGGAGGATGTGCAAGTGAGTGTAACATTAATGGTCAAAAACGGTAATTGACGTTAGCCGAGCCTACTTCGTGGGTGTGCAAATATCAACAGTTCATTTACGTTCTTAAGAACAAACCAAGCCATAGTATGATGCTTCTATACTAAGCTAAGGTTACCTACTATTTAGGGATCTAGTTTCTTACTGTCTGAAAAAAGCTCGTATGTTCTGCTGCACTTTTCTACGCTTGGCTGCTGTCTCCATTTCTTACAGACTGAGCGGCTAATATATCACCGAACTTGCGTTGAGTATGGGCGCAACCAAGTGTACAATTGGAGGGGGAACACACCTATTTTCCTTAACAAACGGAAATATATTAGAAAGGAATAGACATAAATAAATGGAATAGATGAAGAAAAGACAGATCCGTTGGAAGAGTTCATTAAAGGGGGCCATATAGAAAATATTTTGTGTAATACTGTATACTGGGGGGGGGCAGATTGGTATTTCCTCAACATTGGGGGGGGACAGCCCCCCCAAAGAATGCATGGTTATGCCCATGTGTCCCCCCAATATACAATACAAAATATTTTCTATATGTCCCCCTTTAATGAACCCTGCCAACGGATCTGTCTTTTCTTCAGGAGATTTATTTTATTACAGATGCAAAACAAACACCATACAAAGTGGTGTAAGGGCGTACTTAAGTGAAGTAACTTTAAATATTTTTACACTAACATATCTGAATTTTTTAAATAAAGAAATAGGACACACACCAGGTCCAGCCATGCTGCAGACACTTCTGATTTGGGCAGTCTTTGCCACAACTCTCCCTCCTCCTACCAGTCAGCGTTGCTTCAAGGCCAATGAGTCTCAGTGTGACAATGTGGACTTCACTCCGGGATCCGACCTAGCAGGAGAAGGCTTTGACATCACCACCATGCAACGGAAAGGGGCCTTTGTCCTTGACATGAGCTCCTGGCTCCAGAAGGACAAGTCCTGCACTCTCTGTAAAAACCCCTACATGGGAGGTCAAACGCAGAAGCTCCCAGTTTCTGTTGTGGACTGGAGACCAAGTCAGAAGTGCAGCACAAAGTTATCCAGCTCTGTCTACCAGTCCAGTGAGGCCCTGGTCAGTGCCAGCACCTCCTCTATCGAGAACAACTGGCAGTCAGACTTGCAAATAACAACTCCAAAAGTCCAGGGATCACTGATGCTGGCAGGCAGTAACTCCAAGCTGGCTGAATATTCCATGAAGAAGACCAAAAACGACAAGTTCAGCTTTACCAGTCATGATGTCACATGTGGATACTACAGGTAGGATGAAAATTTGTGTTTTGACAATGCCGTCTCATGTTGATTTATATTTAATTATACAAATACAGCATCATTATCACTGTTTCTTGAGTTCTATTTCATGGTCTGTCTTGTAGATACAGGGTTTCGAAGCGCCCACTCCTGCACCCAGAGCTAAGTGACGAATTAGGAAGTCTCCCCGAGATATACGATGAGTCATCAAAGCACCTCTATTACAAGCTGATTGACAAGTTTGGTACTCATTATATCTCAAAGGTGAATGACATAATAGATTTCCACAGACTCTGAAGCAGACTCGTCCATCTCAGATTTAAAGTGCTCTATTTATGAACAATGAATACAACTTCACAGTTCCAGAATGAATACCTGTGTGCTTTTGTTGACTGGAAACTTTGTGGCTGTGTGCAGGTGACTCTGGGTGGAGAGGTTCGCTCTGTGACCAGCATCAAGGAGTGCGAGGCGTCCTTGCAGGGTCTGAGCGTAGATGACGTGAAGATGTGTCTGGACGTGGAGGCTTCTGTCAGTATGGGAATAGCTGCAAGTCTGCAGACTGAGGCTCATCACTGCAAGAAAACCAAGGAAAAGACTATGAATAAAAAGAGTTTTGCTAGCAGCTTCAGTGACAGGTTTGTACCGCATATCTCACTCTCTGTAACCAACTTATTGTCAATAAATAAAGTACCAAAATGAACACTTAGTTCAGTAGGTTAAATTATTCTAAACATATATAAATTATTCCAAAAACTTGTGTTTCTGTCATCCCCAAAAGAGAAACAAATGTGATTGGTGGCTACACTCAGAGTGTCGACCTCCTCTTCTCATCAAATAAGGACCCAAAGGCCTATAAGGAGTGGGTCACGTCTCTGCCCGCTCACCCTGATGTGCTTTCCTACTCGCTCACGTCCCTTCACGAGTTGCTGCCAGCGAAACAACAAATACGAGCGCATTTGCGCACTGCCATCAAGGACTACATCCTCCAGAGGGGCCTGTTGAAAAACTGCACAAGCCCATGTAAGACCGGTGTGAAGACCAACCCCAACGAACCGTGCAGCTGCAGCTGCCACAACAACCCGGGTGTGGCCCTCAACTGCTGCCCAACTCAGAAAGGATTTGCTGAAGTCACCATAACTGCAATCAGTGCCACGGGTTTATATGGAGATTACTGGACTCAGACGGACGCATATGTCAAGATCCTCCTCAACGGACGGATCAACAGAGGCCAGACGTCCGTGATCTGGGATAACAATTCACCAACGTGGAACCACCAATTCCACCTTGGAACTGTGGACCTTACTCATTTCAGCAGTGTGAAGATGGAGGTGTGGGACGAGGACAGTGGTTCAGATAACGACCTTCTCGGGGCATGCAATGCTCCACTGAAATCTGGAGTGAAGAAGGATGTCTGTGTACTGAATCACGGAGTGCTCTATTATAAAGTGGAGGTGAAATGCATTCACGGTTTGGCTGGTTCTTCGTGCATGGAGTACAAGCCCTCTCCCATGGATGCACAGCTAGAGAAAGTGTACATCTCCCGGAATGCTCGCCCAATTCCCAGAGGCATGCTGCTGGAGATGGGAGTGCTCCCCGATGAGCGTATTCCCCGCTTCAACCAGAGCAACATTCGCAAAGCTAAAGGTCTTGAGTTGTAGACCAGTTGTGTTCTTTGTGCATATTCACGCCAGTTATCATGCTGTTTGAAGTAGAATAGGTGCACATATTACTGGCACATTATTACTAAACCTTTCCTGCTCATTTCTGCTGCCATTGTCTTTTATTTCAAGCCTAATAAAAGTCTCATGAAGCAAAATATTCTGGAAATATTACTGAAGTATTCTTGGAAAAAAACAGATATTGTGTGTCATGTCCAATAAATGCATGGGTTACATTAGCAACTTTTAAAAAGCATGTAGAAAACCTCCTCAAGAAAACCCACAAGTCTAGTATTAACATAAATCATGTGTTTTGTTCTCCAAACACACACACACACACACACTTGAAATAGGGATAAGTGGCCCGAACCCCTATCATTTGCAGTACGAGAGGTCCCAAAAGCCTCCACGGGGTGCTCCCTGTTTGAATTGCTATATGGACACAAGCCTCACAGCGTCGTATTTGTCAGGAGGAGGGACCGCCTAAGAGTGAAAATGAAATTCAGTACATTCTTGACCTACCAATGGGGCGATTAAAACAGGAGATTATGCTGCAGGTGCAAGCACATCAATCCAGGCTGTATGTAATAGATGGCACTTGGCTATGTGAGTTTTCAAGGGAGAGAAGGTGCTCGTATTATTACTCACTTTGAGCTCCAAATTAATCGTAAAGTGGCAAAGGCCAAAGTAAGTCGGTGATGTCAATTAAGTGGTAAGGCAAACAGATAAAGGCACACAGCAGATATACGACCTCAATCTCCTTAGGTGATGGAGAGAGATAGTCCCTGTGGCTTTGGCGATGGTAGCTCTGGAGAGCAAGCGGCTGGAACCGGCAGTGAACCAAAAACATGCGGCTCAATCCGCTCCTTTTTTGGTGACTCCTTTTTTATTATAATTTTTTAATTATAACTGTTACACAACAAAGCCCATGATTTGCCTAGGATCATGAAATGAAAAAAAAGAAAAGTCATTACTATCGACAAAACAAGCAACAGACAAAATAATACCAATAAACAAAGTTTAATTACACTTAAAATCTCTAAAGGTCTGACAGACCCTCAGTAAGGTCTAACCAAAATTGTTTTGTCCTTCCATTGGCTCTGTACACTTTCGCTGTGGTACACTCTAAAAGAGCGATAACCTTCAGATATGACATTCAAGTAGACATAACTGGGGTAGATGATTCCAACCACACTTTTAAGATAACTTTTTTAGAAGCAGTAAGAGCAACTGACAGGATCATCCTTTGATAAACCGATGCAGAATCATCAAGTAAAAGAAAAAGCAGTGGGTCCTGTTGGATCCGAGTCCTCAGAAGATCTGACAGCATGTCCTGAACAGAGGATCAGAAGGAGTCCATCCAAAAACATTCCCAAAACATTTGCATGTATGTACCTGGACTTGCACTGCTACACAAGTGACAAAAAGGGTCAGACTTTCTTTTCATCTTATATAACAAAAAGAGAGTGGCATATATATTAATTTATAATGAATCATTTGATGAGCCAGGTTCTTTGAGATAACAAAACAATTTCCCCAGAGAGTATCACAATTGATCACTGTGTTAAGTGAATATTCCCATAACTAGAATATTTGAATATTGTCGTACCAGAAGTGATTCATAGATTGTACTCACTAAACCTCTAGAAGCCATATTAGAATCTATCCAATTTATCATATGGTGAGGAGTGACTCTAGTGGACCAGAGTACTCCATAATCTTTCAACACAGACCTCAGTCTTGAACACACAAAAAAAAATCCTGGGAGAGAGAATTCATATTTTAGACTCTGAAAGGATTTGAGACCTTATCGTTATGCAAATCTTTTAGAGTATAAATACCACATTCAACCCAGCTTTTGAAATAAACAGCTTATGACCTATTATGCCAGATGGGAGTAGTCACTATATGAACATGAAGCTCCCATGATCTTCTCTGCCTCCTTCCAGATTTTAATAGAATTACATGTAATTGGTCCAAAATTCACCATGTTTTTGGCTCAATCCACTCCTGTCCCCTGCGGACACTGCCTCTCACCATTCCAAATTACAGAGGTGGCAAAGTTTGAATTTTCCAATGTGTTTTCGCCTCTACCCAGTCACACTAATCTCATAGAACACCACATTGAGATGCCCCAGGGGTGGCATGAACTCAAAACAAGTGGTGCAGGAAGAGCTCGCAGCCATGCTCAATATGGGTGTAAGAGTGCAGTCCCACAGTGACCGGTCCAGTCTGGCAGTCCTGGTTTCTAAAGCAGATGGGACGATCCATTTTGGTGGTGACCTTTTCTGTGAAAGGTCAGCATGGTGTTTAAATTTGATGCCTATCCAATGCCACGGCTAAATGAGTCGCTCAGTCGATTAAGTGCAGCTCGCTTTTATTTGACACTGGGATATTGGCAGATCCCCTTGACTCCAATATCTCATGAGAAAATAGCCTTTTCCACTCCATTTGGTTTACACCGTTTTGTCACCATTCCTTTTGGATTTTCTCACAGCAAACCCAAAGAAATGTACAATTGGATAGGTGGAAGTACAGTATCTAGGCTTCCACTTGGGCCATGATCAGGTGTGTCCCCAAATTGATAAAACAGCAGAGATTGCAGCGGGGCCTATGATGGCAGGGGCATCGTCAAGTGCATGGTTGAATGCCCGTTTGTGAATGGAGGTCAGAGAAAAAGAAAAAAGACAAGTTTACACTTATGGCATTTGGCAGATACCCTTATCCAGAGTGACTTACATTTATCTCATTTATACAACTGAGCAGTGGGGCCCAGCAGTGACAGTTTGATGATGCTGGGGTTTGAAATCATGACCTTCCAATCAGAAGTCCAATGTGTTAACCTTTGGGCTACCACCACCAGCCATGATGTCTCATGTGGATATTAACGTAATAAACGCAATGGGCGTTAGGATGGACGCAAGTGCAGATAAGAGCTTTTATTTAAAGGAAGGCAGGCAGACAAATCCAAAACATCAGACAATAGCGTGGTAAAAAACAGGCAATGGGTCAGGCGATTGGCACATAGGCATAAATGAAGCAAAACCAGAATCAAGAACGAGTGCAAGAATGAGATCAAAACAATAACACCAGAACTGAGAGTACTTCGCAAAGTCATAGTGATAGAACAGTCCCTTATATACAGTGGTTGTAAGTGTGTGTGAGATTGGATGCAGGTGTGTGTGATCAGAATGAGTGTGAGTGTTCTGTGTGTGTGAGTGTTCTGGGAATTACAGTTCATGGCGGCTATGTTTGTAGGCCGCCGTGCAGTATGGGAAATGTAGTCACTGGCTATGTCGTCAGTCTCAGACATGAGGGGAACTTGGTTAGTTATGACGTCGGTTTCAGGCATGAGGAGAACTTGGTTGTTTGTGTCAACAGACTCTGGTGTGAGCATAACTTGGTTGGTCGTGACGTCGGCTTCAGGCGTGAGCAGAACCTGGTCGGTCGTGACGTCAGTTTCAGGCGTGAGCAGAACCTGGTTAGTTGTGACGTCGGTTTCAGGCATGAGGACTTGGTTGGTCATGTCAAAAAACTCTGGTGTGAGCCTATCTTCGTTGGTCGTATCAATAGACTCTGGTGTGAGCATAACTTGGTTGGTCGTGACGTTGACTTCAGGCATGAGCAGAACCTGGTTGGTCATCATGTCGGTTTCAGGCATGAGGAGGACCTCTTTGATCTGTTTAATGATCTTGAATGGTCCAATGTAACGTGGACTGAGTTTTTTACAGGTTTGTGTTTGTCTGAGTGGAAAGTCAGACTGCGTCACCTGGCTGGTAGCATGGATGCTCGCTGCGATGACTGTCAGCTTTCCGCTTGTAGATACAGATGGCTTGTGTTAGGCATTGATGAGTGCTTTCCCAGACCTGCTCGCTCCGCTGGAACCAGTGGTCGACTGCTGAGGAATCTGTGGTGCTGGTGTTCCACGGGAACAGAGGTGGCTGGTAGCCTAAGACACACTGGAACAGGGTTAGTTGTGTTGCTGAGTGACGTAGGAAGTTCTGGGCGCATTCGGCTCAGGGGATGAATCTGAACCAGTCCTCTGGGTTGGCTACACAGAATGTTCAGAGGAACCACCTGATCTCTTGGTTGGCACGTTCCACTTGGCCATTGGCTTGTGGGTGGTATCCTGAGGTTAGATTGACAGTGGTGCTCATTTTGCTCATGAAGCTGGACCACACTTGTGATGTGAATTGTGGTCCTCAATCATTGACGATCTCCTTGGGGATTCCAAAGTATTGGAACACGTGTTGGAACAGTACTTCTGCTGTATTAAAGGCTGATGGGAGGGATGGTAATTGAATTAAGCAGAGTGACTTAGAGATCTTGTCCATAACCACCAAGATGCTTGTGTTTCCCTGAGACTCTGGCAGGTCGGTGAGGAAATCCACAGAGATATGTGACTAGGGATGCTCTGGAATGGGCAGAGGAACCAGTGTGCCCACTGGTAATGTTCAAGGAACCTTGGACTGGGCACAGGTTGAACATGACGAGACGACTCGATGCACATCCCTCAGCATGTTGGGCCACCTGTACATCTCATGTATTAGATTGTAGGTGCGCTGTAGTGAATGCTGGGCTGTTCCAGCTGGTGAAGTTCGAGCACATACTGTTTACCAGGAGGACATCCAGCTGAGATCTGAGAGGTTAGGATTCAAGCTAGAGTCTGATCTAACTCCCACTCAATGGAGCTGAGAGTACAGGTAGGTGGGAGAAGGAAAACGTACTTGTGTACTCGTGTACCTGGGAGAGTGCATCAGCTGTGATCTCCGTCGATAGGACAGTGTGAACTGGAAATGTGAGAAGAACAAAGACCAGCGGGCTTGGCAAGGTGTCAAATGTTTAGCAGTGCGTAGATATTCGAGGATCTTAAGATCTGTGAAGACAATGAATGGGTGTGTGGTCCCCTCTGGCCAGTGTTGCCATTCCTCCAGGGCTAATTTTTCAGCTAGAAGATCTTTGTTTCCCAGATCATAGTTCTTTTCTGCTGAGGACAACTTTTTGGAGAAGAAAGCGACTGGGTGAAGCTAAGGTTTGTCCCCAAACCTCTGAGACTGCACAGCACCAACTCCAGTCTCTGAAGCATCAATGAAAAGTTTAGTGGGATCTGGGTGCATGAGAAAAGGAGCGGTGGTGAATGCCTGTTTGAGTCGTTTGACTACCATTTTGGTAGCTGGGTTCCATGGCAGCCTCTTAGGTTTCCCCTTCAGTAGAGACATCAAGGGGTGTGCTATGGTGCTGAATCCTCTTCACTACTGAAACAGCAGTAGAAGTTAGTGAACCCCAGGAATCATTGCATTTTTTTGACCGTGTGAGGAATGGGCTAATCCACCACCGCTTTCACCTTTTCTTGGTCCATGGCAACTCCCCCAGAGCTAATGATGTAGCCCAGAAATGATATGGTGTGTAGGTGGAATTCGCATTTCTCTGCTTTGACATAGAGATGATGCTGGAGAAGCATTTTTAACACATGGCGTATGTGGATGAGGTGTTCCTCAAGAGAACTGGAATAGACCAATATGTTGTCAATGTATGTGATGACACACTTCCTCAGCATGTCCCTCAGGATGACGTTGATCAGGCACTGGAACACTGAGGGGGCACTAGAGAGCCCATACGGCATTACAAAGCACTCATAGTGGCCAGAAGTGGCACTGAAGTCTGTTTTCCACTTCTTCCCCTCTCGGATGCGAACCAGGTTATATGCACTGCAAAGATCTAGCTTGGTGAATGCTTTAGTTGGAACCAATGGCAAGGGATACCGGTACTTGAGTGAAACCTGGTTGAGACTTCGGTAATCTATGCATGGCTTGAGTCCACCCCAAATACCATCTGACACAGGAGATGTGGAGTGTCTGATGTATCCCTGTTGGAGTGCCTCCTGAATGTATTTCTACATGGCTCTCTGCTCACCAAAGGACAGTGGACACACCCTCCCTGGACTGGCTCCAGAAAGTAGTGTGATGGTGCAGTCATACTGCCGGTGTGGTGGTAGTCCACTGGCTCTCTCCTTGCTGAACACCTCCTGGAGATCCTGGTACTCGGATGGAATGTGAACTGCGCTTGTTTGGTCTGGGCTTTCGATGGTGGTAATAGCTAGAGGAGTGACGGCACCATGGAAAACACTGCTCCTGACAATATGGAGACCAGTGCGTGATTTGCCTGTCAGTCCAGGAGATTGTGGGGATGTGTTGGTCCAGCCAGTGTGGATAAATATTCTGTCCACTACACAGTTACAATTATAATTTGTTACAAAATTAAGTGTACTTACAACCAATTGTCTGGATGAAGAGTATCGGATGAAGTCCCACACGGAATCAGAGAGTGAGGAAAAGCAAAGGTCCAAGTTTATTGTTCCACCACACGAGATCCACACAGTTTGAGACGTCCCAAAAAGTGATCTAAAAAAAACAGAGCTGAAGCTCTCCTATTTATACGGTTTTCTTAGGGTCAGGATGACCCAGACACCAATATGTTTAGAGTTTGCTGTCCCCAAAACACCATTACACCTGTGAGACAAGGCCGTTCCCAGAGCCCTTATCTCACGGAGTTCGCTGTTCCCAGAGACCCTTATCTCACAGGTGCAATCCAGCCCCGATACCCTTATCTCCAGCCCGTCTTGTTTTACTCTTAAAAAAATAACCTGACTTTCGTCTGTGTCACTCCTGACTGGTTTATCGTGAAAAAGGATTCTCCACACCTTCACACACATTATGAGTAAGTTTTTATGTTTATTCTGCATTTCTGTTTTATAATGCTTGCATGTACATTACCCTATAATAGTTTATCTCTGTTTTCTGCATACTCACCAGGCCTCTGTGTGTTTCTTTGCCTGTACTCCCCCTTTTTCTCCATTACATCAAATACCAGTTCTAGGTTTCAGTGTAAATAAATCTAAATGTTAATACTAAATCGTCAGTGACACATCCCTTATACAGTTCATTCTCTCCTATGTGTCTCAGGTGAGCGTCAGTCTTTCTTATCTCCTTTACTGGAGGAGCTGGATTTGGATCTGAACACTCGCTATCAGCTCGTGCATCTCACTGCCGACATCACTATGCTGATCAAAGTACTTCGTATCCCCTCTGGGAATGCAGGGTTCCCCCCACCTCTCAGATATAGAATCTGCCCAGCAAATGTGTGTGTGGATGCCTCTACACAGACAGACCCTCTACCCGCTGTCCCTTCCTCCAACTATCAGACTGATGATGACACGGCCTTCTCTGACCCTGGCTCTGACCTCTCTCCCCCTTTTTCACCTGCCAGCCCTGATTATTCCCCTCCGTACACATCAGCTGGCTATCCCATGTCCCCAGGACGTACCCCTTTTTACCAGCTGTTTTCCCCCTATCGCTCTACCTCGCCCACGGTTTACCATCCCACCAGCCCAGTGAATTCTCAATAAAATGACATACTGCTCATACTTGGTCTCCCTCGTGTTTATTTCATGTCTGTTTTGTATACAACACCAGGGCAGTCCGAGGATGACTGGGTGTTGGACTGAGACGGTGACATAGAGGGTGATGGATTCCTTATGCAGGGCACTGATCTGGAGAGAAAGAGGTTCGGTCCAGTATGAGATCAATCCTCCCCCGATTGGCGCTCCATCGATGGCTTGGAATAAGGGTCAGACAGGGATGTTGATCTTCTGCGCTGTACCATGGTCGATGAAGTTCCCCGCCGATCCACAGTCAATTAGTGCTGTGAGGACAGAGGATATCCCTGAACATTCTACTATGACTGGTAAAATGAAGGCTTGAGGAGAGAATAATTTGGATGGACTCACCAATTGGGAGCGGGATGTAGAGTCCCTGCTCTCCCCGGTGTCCTGACAAAACTTGAGAGGATACTGCCAGATGAGATGGGTGTCTTGTCTGCAGTAAAAGCAGCGGAACTCTCAATGGCGTAACTCACTTTCAGATTCGTTGAGCCGCGCACGCCCCAGCTGCATACGCTCCGCCAGGTTTTTCGGTGCTGTGACAGCTCCATCGCAATGGGCTGGATGGCAGCCCAGAAGTAGGCAATCAAGACAAATGGTCAGGTCGATGAGCGAGTCAAGAGTGACTTGGTTATCATGGCAAGCGAGTTTCGTCAGTACTTCCGGGTTTAGTCCATTGCGAAATACAGTTTTCAACGCTGCTTCATTTCACTCACTCCTCGCAGCGATGGTCCAGAACTCGAGAGCATATTCTGCTACGCGTCATGAGCCATGGGAAATGGTCATAAGCTCTTCTCCCATTTCCTTGCTGTCGGGATTGTGATCGAAGACACGTTGGAACAGCCCCACAAACCGATTGTATAAGGAGATGGTTTCGCCACCTCGTTCCCATACTACTGTTGCCCAGGCTTTGTCGGTTAATAGCTCCATGTAGTAGGTGATCTTGCGTGCTTCCAACATGCCTGCATAGCTGGCAAAGAACAACAAGCATTGCAGAAGAAAATCCTTGCATCGCGCTGGATCACCTGCATACTTCTCTGGCATTGGTATCCAAGAAAACGGGGTGTGAGTCTGCATGACTGCCGGTGTGCTCTGGGAAAGCTGA
Organism: Ictalurus furcatus; assembly: GCF_023375685.1. Taxonomy (NCBI): domain Eukaryota; kingdom Metazoa; phylum Chordata; class Actinopteri; order Siluriformes; family Ictaluridae; genus Ictalurus; species Ictalurus furcatus. The sequence goes on from NC_071256.1 coordinate 38,780,500, forward strand.
GTGACCTGTTCGGTCAGATAGGCAAGCTGTTGGTGGTGTTCTCCCATGAGCCATCCATGGTGAAGTATTCTGTCACGATTTGGAGGCACAGACAGAAGCAAATGCAGGTATACCAGTGTAATAAAACAACAACAAGTCCAAAGGATAAGGCAGATGTCAATTATCACGAACAGGCAGAGGTCAGGCGATCAGGCAAACAGTACAAACAGGGCAGGGCAAAGAGACAAGGTTGTAAATGGAAGCAAAGTCAAAAAACCAGAATAAACAGACACGGTACAAAGGCTTGGTATAGACAAAAGGCAACTAAGAATATAGTTCACAATTTGATGACTGAATGAGACTCTCTTAAAAGGAGTAGTGCTAGTGTGTGTGTGATTGTAAACAAGTGTCTCTGATTAGAACTCCGGGGATGGTGAACTTGTCCATGTGTGTTTGGGAAGTGTAGTTGTTGTCGGTCATGTTTGTACTTCGTGGTGCATTCTGGGAAATGGAGTTGCTGTTTTGCAGTGGTATGACCAATAGCACTGATGAATAAACAATTCATAAGGGAAAAGTACCAAAGTGTAAGGTTTGAGTGTCTACAATTCAAGAGCACTGCAGTGTAATTATTAATAATAACAGTCTAACACACTACACACCCTCACATATAAGGTCACACATTTTTTTTACACCCCTCAAAATTTATCGACTTATTTATAGACCTGTCAATAGTCGTCCTGTGCCATGTCTTGTACATGTATAAATACGCCCTAAAAGCTTTTTCAGAAGACCATTTAGAAGACCCTGTACAGTGCACAGGTTATATCTGCTCATACACACATCAAGGTAAGTGGAACCATCCTTGTGTTTGAAATACGTCCACTTTTAATGGACATTTTCATAATTATTTTTTCCCCAATTATGTATATTGACGACTTTATTACAGCAAATGTATTGAATGGTAAATATATTTTAACTATTGTCACAGTTTAGGAACTGTTTTAGGAAATGTTTAGGAAATGTCTTGGGGGACAAATTACTGTAATTATAGGCTACACAATGCTGAGATTGTTCCACAAATCCATTAGGTAAGAGCAAAATTTAAACATGTTAAAATAAAACTAGGAAACTGTAACATCAATGTTCTCTATTTTCAGTCCCAGAGATCCTCGTCTCTGCATAATTTAGCTATTTCTCTTATATCACACACCTGATTTAATAAAAGACTCATAATTAATTAGCTTTTGCGCATTTATCTCATCTGCAAGAAACACTGCAAAAGTGTCCATGTGGAGTTTAGCATATATGTAAGAGATAATCCAATTTAATGTATTAGAATCGTGTAATACACACCTGGCTCTGGTTTATCACACTTATATCACGGTCACTTACCTGCACTGACACGTTAAAGCTGTAACTGATGTTTGCAGTGCAAAATTTGACTGAAAGGATAAAAATCACAGTTAATTCAGTTAGTTGTTTTACAGGTTGTTAGATCTAGAATTCTGCCCACTATAAATCATACACAGAGATAAAGTAGAGCAAGAAGATTACATTTATTTGAATGAATTATAATAAATATTTATTATTGAGAGAGAGAGAGAGAGAGAGAGAGAGATCGTCTGTGAATTACCTGCCTCTGTCCTGTGTCCCTACTAATAATGAAGCATTTAACAGAGTTTAACTACTGTATGCAAGTGTAACTGTACTTTACAATATATATATATGTACACACACAAACATACACTCTACCGATTCTTTATTTCCCCCCCACCCCACACATTTTAGAATAATAATAAAGTCATCAAAACTCTGGAATAACACATATGGAACTACAGGAATTATGATACAAAATCCCAAATAAATCAAAATAATTTAATATTTTAGCATCTTCAAAGTAGACGTCCTTTTTGCAGAGAATTTCCAGAAATGTATTCTTGGTGTTTTCTCACCCGATTTCTTGAGGAATTTCTCTGAGATGATTTTTAAACAGTATTAACGGAGTTCCCACCTACGGTGCACACTTATCTCCTGCTTTTCAGAATATTTCACTCAGAATCGTCCGTTTAAAAATATTTTTTCTAAATAAAATGTTAGATTTCTAATGAAAGAAATGAATATGTCGGCACGATTATATTTTCGTGTACGACGCCGATTTCACACATTTAATCATACACCTTCAGATCAAAAGGTTTTTAAGATCATGAGAAACATTTCAGTTGAGAGTCCACAAACTTTTGACCAGCAGTGCATATTATATATATATATATATATATATAGTATGCATATATGCATACTCACACATATTTTAGACTAAACAAGATGCAAGACAAGACAAACCAGTGTAAGGATGCTAATACTGCTGTAATGAAGTCTATCTTTGTAGACCCTGTAAGGAGCCTAGCTGCCGCATTCTGGACCGACTCTAAACGAGACAAGGCAGTTTGAAGCAGTCCGGTATTCAATGAGTTGCAGTAATCTAACCTTGACAATATTAGTGAGTGAATCACAATTTCTACATCTGATTTAGAAAGAAAGAGTTTTACTTTTGCAATTGATTTCAGATGGAAAAAGCTGCTTTTAACAACAGCACCGATCTGTCTGTTTAACAGTAGTGATGAGTCCAAGATCACGCCAAGGCTCCTTGCATGATCTTGCACATTTAACAACAGTGGACCTAGCTGGTCAAACAGTCCAGGTAAAGAGAACTGGCTGAGAGTCAGAACTTCAGTTTTGCTCTCATTTAACTGTAAGAAATTGTCTGCCAGCCAGCAGGAAATATCAGCAAAGCAATTTACGGCATTCTCTATTGATGATTTTTTTTGTCCAAGCATGTTGGATAATAAAATTGAGTGTCGGCAGCATAGCAACGATAAGATATGCCATATCTCTGAAAAATTGAGGCCAGTGGTCACATGTAGACGGAGAATAGTAAGGGTCCTAGAATCGACCCTTGAGGGACCCCACAAAATAAAGGAGCTGATGTAGAGGAGAATTTTTTTAATTGAACAGAAAACATACTTCCTTTCAAATAAGATGCAAATCACTGTAAGGGTGCCCTGAATGCCAACCATACACTGCAGACGATCTAAAAGAAGATCATGATCAGTGGTGTCGAACACAGCACTGAGATCCAATAAAACTAAAACAGCACGAGCCTGAACCAAGGAAAGGAAAATATTATTAGTTACCTTTAACAGTGTAGATTTGGTACTGTGTAGAGATCTGAAACCTGAATTAAATTTATCTAAGATATTGAACTTGTATAGGTAGGAGTAGAGCTGTGTGTACACAACTTGTGTTGACAGCTTGGAAAAACACCACTTAAAGTACTCACAAACTGTGTGTAATTGCTGTTACTCTGGAAGCAATGTTTGTAAAAAAAAAAAAAAAAAAAACATCTTTAAAAAGACATGGGGACAAAACATCCAGTTTGCAACTGGAACACATTGTCAGAGCTATATCAGACTCCTGCACAGTGGAGAGTGGGTCCAAGTGATTCAATGAACTTTGCAAATAAAACATTTTTTTAAAATCCTCACAGGTCTCTCGTGTGGCGTTCAGAAAAGCAGTCCTCAACTGACTTAAAACAGCATCAATTGTCTTAAACAGAACTTTTGGCCGATTTGCATTTTCAGAAATGATATTAGAGAAATATTTTGCTTTCGCTTCCCTTACTGTACTGAGACTGAGAAGCAGGGACTTTTCACCATCGTCTGAAGAGCAAAGAGTTGAGTTGTCTGAAGGCAGAAGGAATGAAGCTCTTTCTGAAGCCGCATGTTTTTGTCAACAGGAGTCTTTATCTTTTGCTTTCACTGATGGTAGATCACATCCAATTATTATTATTAAGGCCTTGTACACAATGTCTTACTCTTGATGTGAGGGTCAGTATTGCCGTACCAGACAGTAAAGCAGGATGTCAGCATACTTTGGATCATTTCCAAGTGGAACTGTATCAGCAGCTGCTTCTTTACTCTGTAACTCTTCAGTTTTCTGAGGATGTAGAGTTTCTTTTGGGCTTTCTTGATGATGGTGGTGATACTGAGAAGTGCAGAAGCACATGATCAATATTAGCAGGTGTAATACAAGCATCTTTTCCTGCGACCTGAAACTTGTGCTGTGCTAATTATAATTTATCAAACAGGAGACAGATTTATTTTATTATAGATGCAAAACAAAAACCAAACAAAGTGTTGTAAGGGTGTACTTAAGTGAAGTAACTTTAAATATTTTTACACTAACAAATCTGAATTTTTTAAATAAAGAAATAGGACACACACCAGGTCCAGCCATGCTGCAGACACTTCTGATTTGGGCAGTCTTTGCCACAACTCTCCCTCCTCCAACCAATCAGCGTTGCTTCAAGGCCAATGAGTCTCAGTGTCACAATGTGGACTTCACTCCGGGATCCGACCTAGCAGGAGAAGGCTTTGACGTCACCACCATGCAACGGAAAGGGGCCTTTGTCCTTGACATGAGCTCCTGGCTCAAGAAGGACAAGTCCTGCACACTGTGTAAAAACCCCTACATGGGAGGTAAAACACAGAAGCTCCCAGTTTCTGTGGTGGACTGGAGACCAAATCAGAAGTGCAGAACAAAGTTATCCAGCTCCGTCTATCAGTCCAGCGAGGCCCTGGTCAGCGCCAGCACCTCCTCTGTCGAGAACAACTGGCAGTCAGACTTGCAAATAACAACTCCAAAAGTCCAGGGATCACTGATGCTGGCAGGCAGTAACTCCAAGCTGGCTGAATATTCAATGAAGAAGACCAAAAAAGACAAGTTCAGTTTCACCAGTCATGATGTCATATGTGGATACTACAGGTAGGATGTGAGAATTTGTGTTTTGACAATGCCGTCTCATGTTGATTTATATTTAATTATACAAATACAGCATCATTATCACTGTTTCTTGAGTTGTACTTCATGGTCTGTCTTCTAGATACAGGGTTTCGAACCGCCCACTCCTGCACCCAGAGCTAAGTGACGAATTAGGAAGTCTCCCTAAGAAATATGATGCGTCATCAAAGTACCTCTATTACAGGCTGATTGACAAGTTTGGTACTCATTATATCTCAAAGGTGAATGACATAATAGATTTCCACAGACTCTGAAGCAGACTCGTCCATCTCAGATTTAAAGTGCCTATTTATGAACAATGAATACAACTTCACAGTTCCAGAATGAATGCCTGTGTGCTTCTGTTGACTGGAAACTCTGTGGCTGTGTGCAGGTGACTCTGGGTGGAGAGGTTCGCTCTGTGACCAGCATCAAGGAGTGTGAGGCGTCCCTGCAGGGTCTGAGCGTAGATGAGGTGAAGATGTGTCTGGACGTGGAGGCTTCTGTCAGTATGGGAATAGCTGCAAGTCTGCAGACTGAGGCTCATCACTGCAAGCGGGCCAAGGAAAAGACTACGAATAAAAGGAGTTTTGCTAGCAGCTTCAGTGACAGGTTTGTACCACATATCTCACTCTTTGTAAACAACTTATTGTCTATAAATAAAGTGCCAAAATGAACACTTAGTTCAGCTGGTTAAATTATTCTAAACAAATGTAAATTATTCCAAAAACTTGTGTTTCTGTCATCCCCAAAAGGGAAACAAATGTGATTGGTGGCTACACTCAGAGTGCCGACCTCCTTTTCTCATCAAATAAGGACCCAAAGGCCTATAAGGAGTGGATCACATCTCTGCCCGCTCACCCTGATGTGCTGTCCTACTCGCTCACGTCCCTTCACGAGTTGCTGCCAGCGAAAAAACAAATACGAGCGCATTTGCGCACTGCCATCAAGGACTACATCCTCCAGAGGGGCCTGTTGAAAAACTGCACAATCCCATGTAAGACCGGTGTGAAGACCAATCCCAACGAACCGTGCAGCTGCAGCTGCCACAACAAACGGGATGTGGCCCTCAACTGCTGCCCAACTCAGAAAGGATTTGCTGAAGTCACCATAACTGCAATCAGAGCCACGGGTTTATATGGAGATTACTGGACTCAGACGGACGGATTCGTCAAGATCCTCCTCAATGGACAGTATCGCAAAGGCCAGACGTCCGTGATCTGGAATAACAATTCACCAAATTGGAACCACCAATTCCACCTTGGAACTTTGGACCTTACTCAATTCAGAACTGTGAAGATGGAGGTGTGGGACCAGGACAGTGATTCAGATAACGACCTTCTCGGGGCATGCAATGCTCCACTGAGATCTGGAGTGAAGAAGGATGCCTGTACACTGAATCACGGAGTACTCTATTATAAAGTGGAGGTGAAGTGCGTTCATGGGTTGACTGGTTCTTCATGCAAGAAGTACAATCCCTCTCCCATGGATGCACAGCTGGAGAAAGTGTACGTCTCCCGGAATGCTCGCCCGATTCCCAGAAGTATGCTGCTGGAGATGGGAGTGCTCCTCGATGAGCGTATTCCCCGCTTCAACCAGAGCAACATTCGCAAAGCTAAAGGTCTTGAGTTGTAGACCAGTTGTGTTCTTTGTGCATACTCACGCCAGTTATCATGCTGTTTGAAGTAGAATAGGTGCACATAATATTGGCACATTACTACTAAACCTTTCCTCATTCAAACCTTTGCTCATTTGTGTTGCGTTTTGCCTTTATGAAAGCTTAATAAAAGTCATATGAAGCAAAAATTTTTTACAGTTGTGTGGTTTATAAATTACATATTCACACCTACTATTATAATATTTAAAGTGGAATATTTGCACATAATATTGGTGTATTATTTTCCTGCTCATTGGTGCTGCCATTGTCTTTTAAAGCCTAATAAAAGTTTCATGAAGCAAACATTCTTGAAATATTACTGAACTATTCTTTAAAAAAAAAAAAAAAGATATCATTTGTCAGGTCCAATAAATGTATGGGTTACATTTGCAACTTTTAAAAAGCATGTAGAAAACCTCCTCAAGAAAACCCACAAGCCTTACAGAAAGTGTGAACTGCTGAATGTGGTGTTGATTTTGAGAGCTTGAGGGAAGACATATCCATGAGGGTAGAAGAACATGTGCAAGAATTTTATTGCAAGTACAACCCCTGGCAAAAATCACCACACTTGGTTTTTTTTACTTCATAGCAAATAAACAAATCACAGATATGGCAAAAAAAAACTGTTTAATAGCTGAACATGCTGGCTTTGTGGAACATACCTCAAACAAGTTACATGAAATTATGTTAACTAATGCCATATTTTTTCCAGATCAAGTAGAAGAAAAAATTATGTAAATCACTCATTGTTGAGGAAAATATTATGGAATCACCTTGTAATTTGCATTTCTAAAACAAATATCAAAATGTCTAAAAATGCAAATGAGTCTGCAGTTAAAAGAGAGTGCGTACAGACCTTAACCTTTGACTTTTTGAAAGGAAACATGGCCCCAACAAGACAGTTGTCAATTGAAAGAATGGAAAGGATTATAAAACTCCTTCAAGACGGAAATCCAACACGCAGTGTGGCAAAAGATGTCGGTTGTTCCCAGTCAGCTGAGTCTAAAATTTGGTGCAATTCTAAGGAAAATGGGAAGGTTCTAACAGGAAAACATAGACCAAGGAAGACATCAAAGGGTCAGGATAGAAAACTCAAAGCAATATCCCTTGACAATAGAAAAACATGACAAGACAAATGAAAAACAAATGGGCGGAAACAGAAGTCAGTGTTTGTGACAGAACTGTAAGAAATCAGCTTAATGAAATGGGATTTACGTATAGAAAAGCCAAATGAAAACGTTTGGGTTATGCATCCATGGTGTACAGCTTGTGTAACAGTGTAAATTTGCTGTCCCCTCAAAATAACTCAACACACAGCCATTAATGTCTAAACCGCTGGCAACAAAAGTGAGTACACCCCTAAGTGAAAATGTCCAAATTGGGCCCAATTAGCCATTTTCCCTCCCCGGTGTCATGTGACCTGTTAATGTTACAAGGTCTCAGGTGTGAATGGGGAGCAGGTGTGTTAAATTTGGTGTCATCACTCTCACACTCCCTCATACTGGTCACTGGAAGTTCAACATGGAAAGAACTCTCTGAGGATCTGAAAAAAGAATTGTTGCTCTACATAAAGATGGCCTAGGGTATAAGAAGATTGCCAAGACCCTGACACTGAGCTGCAGCACGGTGGCCAAGACCATACAGCAGTTTAACAGGACAGGTTCCACTCAGTACAGGCCTTACCATGGTCCACCAAAGAAGTTGAGTGCACGTGCTCAGCGTCATATCCAGAGGTTATCTTTGGGAAATAGACGTATGAGTGCTGCCGGCATTGCTGCAGAGGTTGAAGGGGTGGGGGGTCAGCCTGTCAGTGCTCAGACCATACGCCGCACACTGCATCAAATTGGTCTGCATGGCTGTTGTCCCAGAAGGAAGCCTCTTCTAATGATGATGCACAAGAAAGCCCGCAAACAGTTTGCTGAAGACAAGCAGACTAAGGACATGGATGACTGGAACCATGTCCTGTGGTCTGATGAGACCAAGATAAACTTATTTGGTTCAGATGGTGTCAAGCGTGTGTGGCGGCAACCAGGTGAGGAGTACAAAGACAAGTGTGTCTTGCCTACAGTCAAGCATGGTGGTGGGAGTGTCATGGTCTAGGGCTGCATGAGTGCGGCTGGCACTGGGGAGCTACAGTTCATTGAGGGAACCATGAATGCCAACATGTACTGTGACATACTGAAGCAGAGCATGATCCCCTCCCTTCGGAGACTGGGCTGCAGGGCAGCATTCCAGTATGATAACGACCCCAAACACAACTCCAAGACGACCACTGCCTTGCTAAAGAAGGTGAAGGTGATGGACCGGCCAAGCATGTCTCCAGACCTAAACCCTATTGAGCATCTGTGGGGCATCCTCAAACGGAAGGTGGACGAGCACAAGGTCTCTAACATCCACCAGCTCTGTGATGTCATCATGGAGGAGTGGAAGAGGACTCCAGTGGCAACCTGTGAAGCTCTGGTTAACTCCATGCCCAAGAGGGTTAAGGCAGTGCTGGAAAATAATGGTGGACACACAAAAAATGGACACTTTGGGTCCAATTTGGACATTTTCACTTAGGGGTGTACTCACTTTTGTTGCCAGCAGTTTAGACATTAATGGTTGTGTGTTGAGTTATTTTGAGGGGACAGTAAATTTACACTGTTATACAAGCTGTACACTCACTACTTTACATTGTAGCAAAGTGTCATTTCTTCAGTGTTGTCACATGAAAAGATATAATCAAATATTTACAAGAATGTGAGGGGTGTACTCACTTTTGTGAGATACTGTATATATATATATGGCACCTGTGAACCACGCTGTCAGCCTCTACTATCTGAAGCGAAGACGCAATTCACAGGCCTGCCCTGGTATGACAAAGCTAGGCAACGTCTCGTTCCCTTCTCAGGGTACAGGGTTACATGCGTAACCCAGACATTCCCTTTCAAAGGGAACTCCACATTGCGTTTAGCATAACACTACGGGAACGAGAATACCCACTCCATCATACCAAGGGTACGGCCTGTTCAAAAAGACCCAAGCCCGAGGGACACTGCAAGACACTCGAGCCAGGGGCGGAATGAATATCCAGGCTGTAATATCAAATGAATTTGTGTGGCATAGACCACCCTGCAGCAGCACACACATCCTGTAAGGATACCCCGTTGAACAAAGCCTTCAAGAAGGTGACCCCCCTAGTGGAATGAGCCCTTATGTCCAGAGGCGTAGTGAGACCTGGCACCTCATAAGTGATAGCGACTGCTTCCACTATCCAATTAGAGATGCGCTGCTTCGAAGCAGCATCACCTCTACTGTTGCCGCCAAGCAGACCAGCAGCTGCTCCGACTTACGCCACTGGCCGGAGTAGTGGACGTAAGTACAGTGAGCCCTTACTGGACACAGCAGGTGCATTCTCTCTTGTTCCGGTGTGAGGAATGGAGGAGGGCAGAAAGCCTGAAACACCACAGGCCGGGCAGCGGATGTAGGCACTTTAGGAATATAATCCAGCCTAGGATACAGGAAGGCCTTGGCTAATCCAGTAGTAAAGTCAAGGCAGGAAGGGGCAACAGAGAGAGCTTGTAAATCTCCTAGTCACTTGAGAGATGTCAGGGCCAGCAGAAGAGCTACCTTTAGAATCAGAAGCTTCTCAGAGGCTGACTCTAAGGGCTCAAATGGGGCACCTGACAGACCTTCCAGGACCACAGAAAGGTCCCAGGAAGGTATGTGCGGCCTGCAGGTGGGCCTCGGCTGCCTGACACCATGCATAAACCTCGAAGTTAGAGGATGCTGCCCCACAGAGGCTCCATCAACAGGGCCATGGCTGGCCGAAATGCCAGCCACGTAAACCCTGATTGTAGAAGGAGCCCACCCTGCTGAGAAACATCCTTGTAAGTACTCCAGGACTGTAGCCAGGAGACAAAAAGCCGCCACTTGAGCGCATACAATTTCCTCATGGATGGTGCTCTAGGGTTCAACATGGTCTCTACAACCTCAGTTGTGAGACCAGAATGTATGAGCTGGTGCCCCTCAGGGGCCAGACCCACAGTTTACTATAGTTGGCCGAGGGTGATAAATCAGTCCTCCGGCTTGAGACAGTAGATCCTGCAGATGGGAATCTCCCAAGGAGTGCCATCTAGCAGGGATATTATCTCTGAGAACGATATTCGAACTGGCCAATAAGGTGCTACTAGCAGCAGACGTAGACTGTCTTGGTGAACTCTCGCTAGAAAAAAGGGAAAAGCATACAGATGTGACCTCGGCCACATGTGCACCATGGCCCATCATGGCCAGCCCTAATTGTGTGGGAGGAGTGAGGACGAATCACAGCGGGGAGTGTGTTGTCTCCTCGGAGGCAAACACATGCAGTACCACTCGGCCAAACCTCCGCCATATGGACTCCACCACTTGTGGATGGAGCCACCAATCCCTGGGCCTCAGACCCTGCCTCAACATGATGTCTGCCCCCACATTCCAGTTGCCCAGAATGTACATTGCACTCACTGCCAAAACTTTCCCTCTGCCCAGAGAAGAATTGGTTGTGCCTGCCTGAACAGGGGGCGTGGACATGATCCTCCCTGATGGTCAATATATGAGACCACTGCTGTGTTGTCTGTAAACACATGGTGACCTCTCAATTGATGTTGGCTGCTGCTGCCATAAGCTCCAATAGTCTCCCATAGAGACTGGAGGGGATGCCAAGATCCAGCTTTATCTTGCTCAATGTTGATAGGATTGACCCTATGCATGTTGGGGATAGAAACACCCTCATCATAGTAGAATCCTTATAACCCCTAGAAAAGTTGTCCACTGCACTGGAGAAAGCATAATTTTCTGAGGTCCAACCTGAACCCCAAGCTCTTCATGTGGGAGAGAACATCATCTCGATGTTGAACCGCCAGTTTCCTGGATCGTGCTAGAATTAACCAGTCGTCCAGGTAGTTTAGTACACGGATGCCCTGGAGTCACAATGGAGCCAGAATGACATCCATGCACTTTGTGAAGGTGCAAGGGGATAAAGCTAGCCCAAAGGGAAGAACCCGATCTTGGCTATGTGGAAATATGCACCTTTTAGATCTATCGTCACAAACCAGTCCTCAAACTGAATCTGTGGAACGATAAGTTTGGGCGCCAGCACCTTGAACCTGTATGTCCGAAGAGTACAGATGACGCAAATCTAAAATTGGCCGCATACTCCTCTATTTTTTGCGGACCAGGAAATAACGGCTGTAAAAACCTCCCTCCCTCAGGGAATGGGGTACTATGTTCTATGGAACCTTTGTCCAAGGGGGATCTTACTTCCTCCGCTAACGTCGGGCTCTGGTCTGTGCTGACTACTGTGATGAGCACACCTCTGAACCAGGGGGGTCGAGCTCTAAACTGGACCCGCTAACCCTTTTCTACGGTAGACAGAACCCATGGAGTCACATTTGGCAGTATTTTCCACGCTGCCAGACAGTCTTTTATTGATGTTAACTATTCCACATTCTATTGGAGGGAAAGCATCAGATTTTCGTTGCCCTGTGACAGCTTGCTGACTAGAGAACACTGAAAACTTGGGACAGCCTTGGCTAGGGGAGGCCCTACAGTAGCATTGGGGGCTAACTGCCCTAATAACCTCATGACCCCTGATATGTCCTTCCACTCCCCTCAGGACCACTCTTCAATTCAATTCAATTCAATTTTTGTATAGCGCTTTTTACAATAGACATTGTCTCAAAGCAGCTTTACATAAATATCAACACGGTATACAGATATTAAAGGTGCGAATTTATCCCAACTGAGCAAGCCACTGAGTGGTGACGGTGGCAAGGAACAACTCCCTAAGATGTTTTAAGAGGAAGAAACCTTGAAAGGCACCAGACTCAGAAGGGAACCCATCCTCATCTGGGTAAAACAGATAGTGTAAAAAAGTTCATTATGGATTTATATGAAGTCTGTTTGGCCTCAGAAGCAGCCGTAGTCCCAGCAATCTGGAATTGGAGTAGATGAGAGTTCCTCCAGAGGTAGGACATCCAAAACAGATCAGGCAGGTCTGGCGAGCAGAGAGGATCAGGATCTCTAGTATCTCCATAAAATTGTGTGTGGCTCAGCAGACGGAGAGAGGGAGAGAAAAGATTATTAGGACTGGGAATTAGTATAATAGAAAGTCTAGTCAGGGTAGGCTTGAGTAAACAAATACGTATTAAGTCTAGACTTAAACACTGAGACGGTGTCTGAGTCCCGAACACTAATTGGAAGACTGTTCCATAACTGTGGGGCTCTATAAGAGAAAGCTCTTCCCCCTGCTGTAGCCTTCACTATTCGAGGTACCGTCAGATAGCCTGCATCTTTCAATCTAAGTAGGTGTGGTGGATCATAGAAAATCAAAAGGTCGCTTAGATACTGTGGTGCGAGACCGTTTAGTGCTTTATAGGTTAATAATAGTATTTTATAATCAATGCGAGATTTCACTGGGAAATCTCTTCTTCGTCTGCTTAGCCTTTATGACCATTCTCAGATCAGGCCTAGTAGCAGGCCGCAACTGTGGCTGCCCAGTTCCCCTGGCTGTCTGCGGGGTTTGGCGGGCTGCCGTACTCGCCTTCTGTCTCCCTCGCACTAGCGCTGGCCCGGGCTCCACTCGTGGATGCCCGGGTGAACTCGTCACAACAGGGAAGGAACTGGCTGAATGCTGCCATATGTTGAGCTCACTCCGCAGGTCTGCTTGGTAGGCCTGCAAACACTGTCATTGTCTGCAATGACCCACAAGCAAGACTACTACCGCGTAGGCCTTACCCACCAATGCCACGGCGACCTTACACGGTGGCTTGGATGGCAAAGCCGGCCCCCCTAAATTACTTGTTGCCGATGGAGAGAGGTAGCTCGCAAGCACCTCCTCTACCTTTAGCATAGCTAAATACCCATACTGTTCACTCCCCACAATGGCCGAATAAGCCATCATAGTGGGGTTATAAATACAGCTTATAAATGGTTTTCCCCTCAGAAGCCTGATATTTTGTCACGCACTTCTGGAAGAAAGGGGAATTTTCTGCAGTGTGAGGGATTTACTCTCACTGGGGAGAAAGATGCTCATCCAGCCTTAGTAACCACTTCAAGCAGCTCTTTATATGCTGCTCTCAGTTTTTAGTACATCCTTCTGGCTCCTCGAACTCAGAGAGGAATTATTACTATTAATTTTGTGTGTGTGTTTTTTGGGGGGTTTTTTTGGCTTTCCATAGCGGAAAGAGGAGTAGCGACGTGAGCTCCAAAATCCAGCAGATAGAGCAGCTGCCTCGGCAGCGGCCGGCCCAGATCCACGAGGCTCTGAAACCCAACTCGCTTCGGCTTCCAAGACGAGAGCGAGCGGAGCTGCCTAATGTAAGGCGTTACAATGCACAGTCAGACACCTCTCAAGGGCTGCCATCGCATGCTCCAACTCCAGACACTTCACACAGAAAGTGTGTACTACTCCCCATGATGAAACGGGAGCAAGGCATCACACACTTCCTGGATTCTCTCACTCATGTTTTTCTCTCTTGCTCATTCCTTTTTTTTTCTTCTCTTTTTTTAAAGGGATAGAAAAGTCCAGAGATTTTGAGAAAAGAAAGATAGGAAATGAAGTTATATACGGTTATATACATCAGCCTCGTTTAACTGGTAGAGGAGGAGGTGTCGCACTCATCCATAGTCAAAATCTAGGCGTAACACAAAAACCTAGTCATAAATTTAATTCTTTTGAAGTCCTTTATACTAGTATAATACATGTAGCCACAAAAAATAAGTCAATTCCTCTAATTATTATTTACAGATCCCCAGGGCCAGATACTGAATTCCTTAGTGAATTTACAGATTTTCTCTCAAACCTGGTTGTTTCTGTAGATAAAGCATTAATCGTTGGTGATTTTAATATTCATTTTGATGACCAGGAAGACCCTCTGAGAATAGCGGTTGTGTCCATCTTAGATACAGATTTAGATTTGAATCACCGTCTGATCCCATAGAACTCGATCAGGCGACTGAATGCTTAGAGTCAACGCTCCGCTACAGGCTAGATAGAGTGGCTCCACTCAAAAGAAAATTAATTAGAGAGAAAAAGCTAGTACCCTGGTATAACGATAAAACGCGTACCTTAAAACAGACCACTCGACAATTAGAACGTAAATGGCGTCAAACCAAATTGATAATATTTCAAACAGCATGGAAGGAGAGCCTACTGAACTATAGAAAATCTCTTAGTGATGCTAGAAAACTCTATCTCTCCACCTTAATAGAAGAAAACAAAAACATTTTGAGATTTCTATTCAACACAGTAGCAAAATTAACTAGGAATAAAACCACTACAGAAAGAAGCACTCAATCACTACATAGCAGTGAAGATTTCATGGATTTTTTCATTGGTAAAGTTGAAAATATTAGATGTGAAATTCAGGCTATTTAATTAAAACCAGACAGTATTATAACTAACCCTATAGATGATAATTTAGCCATATCAGATCAACATTTAGAATGTTTTACTCTTCTTAGAGAGACCAAACTAACTTCAATAATCTCTTCAGCGAAATCATCAACTTGCATACTAGATCCTGTACCTACATGTTTCTTTAAACAAATTTGTCCTGGAGTAATTGAACCGCTTTTAAATATAATCAGTTCTTCCCTTAGCACTGACTATGTACCTAAATCACTTAAATTAGCAGTTATTAAACCCCTGATTAAAAAACCTGACCTTGACCCCTCTCAACTTTCCAGCTATAGACCTATATCTCCCCTTCATCTCCAAGATCTTAGAAAAGGTTGTAGCACAGCAGCTATGCTCGTACTTAAATAGGAATAACAGACCTTTCTCCAAACATAACGCTTCTCATTTAAACCAAAAAGTTATATTTTGGTCTCATCCATCCACAAAATATTTTTCCAGTAACCTTCTGGTTTGTCCATGTGATCTTTAGCAAACTACAGACAAGCAGTAATGTTCTTTTTGGAGAGCGGTGGCTTTCTCCTTGCAGCCCTGCCATGTACATCATTGTTGTTCAGTGTTCTCCTGATGGTGGACTCATGAACATTAACATTAGCCAGTGTGAGAGAGGCCTTTAGTTGATTAGAAGTTACTCTGGGTTCCTTTGTGACCTCGTGGACTATTACACATCTTGCTCTTGGAGTGATCTTTGTTGGTCTCCACTTCTGGGGAGGGGAACAATGGTCGTAAACCTCCTCAGTTTGTAAACAAGCTGTCTGACTGTGGATTGGTGGAGTCTAAACTCTGGATTGTGACCTTTTCTAGTCTGATGAGCATCAACAACTCTTTTTCTGAGGCGCTCAGAAATCTCCTTTGATCATGTTACTATACACTTCCACAAACATGTGTTGTGAAGACCAGACTCTGATAGATCCCTGTTCTTTAAATAAAACAGAGCGCTCACTCACTCAGACCTGACTGTCATCCCCTTTGACTGAAAACACCTGACACTAATTTCACCGTCAAATTTAACTGCTAATCCTACAGATATGTCAAATTGGATCATTTTCCTCAATAAATAAATAATCAAGTATAATATTTTTGTATCATTTGTTTAATTGGGTTCTCTTTGTCTACTTTTAGGACTTGTGTGAAAATCTGATTGTGTTTTAGGTCATATTTATGCAGATATATATATATATATATATATATATATATATATATATATATATATATATATATATATATATATAAAAAATTCTAAAGTGTTCACAAACTTACAAGCACCACTGTATTCCAAATTTCAAAGCAAAACTTATATGTTGCATTTGCAGTTTTTAGGTTGAAACGGCTTTCACACCTCAACATCACCCACCAGGTCCATGTGACTTCCAGAAAATGAGCACAAGCTACATGTGTGGTTTTGATCTGACTGCGTGTAGAGGTGGTCACCACTTTCCAAAAGCACCACAAACATTCGCAGTAAAAATAGGTTTGAAATGATTCTCTCTAACTTTTAGACCTTACCATAAACATTCTAGAGTCTGAAAACCTTCACGTTCGTTGATGTTAAGTACCAGGTGAAATTATCTTGCACTTATCTTGTAGTGTTTATTGTTTTATCACCGACGACTGTAGAGAGGATGAAAACTACATGGGGTGCATACTGGGGTGAGTAAAAAAAAAATGATAACTCTGACTCACTCATTCACTCATTCAGTCTCAGCATAGAATAAACCACACAGAAGCCATCTATTTCTCCAAACTATCGGCGCATATTCATCATAACCACATATAGGTTTTTTTCCAACTTGTCTGATGAAACGCTAATGAATCCCACCCACAGGTATAGTCAGATATTTGCACATACACACACAAACACACAGACAGATATCAGTGCCAGCTCAGGAGAACTCAGGTAAGATAACACTTTTTATATTAAGTCTCCTTAATCAGATGCAAAGTTACTATTATTTTTGTTTCACTTTCTGTTAACATGATGTGAGATACTCATGATGTTTCAGATAAAGTATCATTATAATATTGCTGTTATGCAAGTAATAAACCACTCTGTATGTGTGTGTGTGTGTGTGTGGGGTGTGGGGGGGGGGTCTGTTATTATTTCCTATAAATGTTCACTGCACACGTCTCACATAAGTTCTCGCAGCTATAAACAGTTGTTCCCTCACCTGCCTCTCTTTGTACTGCAGTTAAAACCTAAACTTACAGCTTTACCTCTGAATGTTACAAAGCGCTGACACTGGAGACTCCTTCCATAAACATTACATAAACTTCTCCACACAAATCAACAATTACATATGTTTTATTCTAGTCCATTTCTGTGGAGCGCCCGCCATATAGGTCCCTGTGAATAACTGAATAGCCGTTATGATGACATGTTGGCATATTAGAAAGAACAAGTGCATTAATATAAACCTGACCAATCATACTCGAGAATATAAAAGTGCTGCATTAAGGTGTTACTGTTGTGTAAAAGGTCCTTAAGTGTTCTTTGGGTAGTTAAATCGTATTAGCTTCTTAAATAAATTAAGGCTTCTTCTTGGAACCCTTTCTGATAGATTAACCCTTCTGTATTAGGGTACTACAGTATATATATATATATATATATAACCTTTTTTAGATTTCAGACCAGCGGTGCTTATGATTTACCCATCGATGGAAAGCTGGCTTGTTAATTTTAACATGTCTTACTTGTCCTACAGGAAAGAATCACCATGAGGACCTCCATGTGCGCCAGTAAACACACCTCCACAACAATGTCTCCTGCACCAGCCTTTTTGTGGTGGTCAGGTCTTTTTTCCCTCTTGGTCCTCCTTCCTCTGATCCAGTCATGTGAAAAAGGAACGGCGCGAGACTGTGCAGAAGCAGAGTTCGCTCCCGGGTCCGACCTCGCTGGAGAAGGCTTTGACATCACCAAGATGCAGCGGAAAGGTTCTTTCGTCATCAACATGAAAAAATGGAAACAGAAGGACAAATCCTGCACCCTGTGCCGGAACCCTTACATGGAGGGGAAGAAGCAGAAGCTCCCGGTTTCTGTGGTGGACTGGAGACCAACCCAGAAGTGCAGCATGAAGGTGTCCAGCTCCATATACCAGTCCAGTGAGTCTCTGCTAAGCTCCAGCACCTCCTCTGTCGAAAATAACTGGAACATGAATTTGGGAATCGACATGAAGAGGGGTGAAGGGTCGCTCACACTGGCAGGCAGCAACTCCAAGCTGGCCGAGTATTCGATGGAGAAAACCAAAAAGGACAGGTTCAGTTTCACCAGTCACAGTGTTTCCTGTGGATATTACAAGTAAGACAGTCGTGCCTTTAACACTCACCTTTACGCTGTACCAATTTTGGCCCAAAATCGCAAAAATCGTAAAATATTTATTTGGTTGTGAGGCGAGATCATTGGCCTTAGAACGCATAATGTGACGTGAAATGTATCAATGTTTTTCCGTTTCATACAGAGTGTATTCCATGATGCTTGCTAATTTTTTATGCTAATCTCCAGTTACAGGGTTTCTAACAAGCCGTTAATTCATCCTGAGTTTAAACAAGCCCTGAGTCAGCTACCCAAGCAGTACAATCCTCAGTTCAAGCCACGGTTCTACAAGCTCATCGACACCTTCGGCACTCACTACATCACCAAGGTAACAGACGCACATGGTGCTGTAGGAAGGTTTTCAGAAAAATGCTGAATTCAGTTTGTCATCATGCTCTTCATGAGAAACATCAAAAGGGAGAGAAGGTTTTAACCCGTGTCTTCAACATAATGAAGTCATCCATCAATCCAAACTCCTTTAAAAGTGAAAAATCTGGTTTTATTTTACCATTAATTAAAATTTTATACAAAACATTTCATCCACTCATAGTTATTAGTGAAGAACTGAGTATTTTAATGAATTTACCTTTTTCTTTATTTTGTTTGAGTCACAGCTTTAATTTAACACACGTACGCGTCTGACACGCTCTTAACTGGCATCTCTTAACAAGGAATACCTGATATACCTGATATATTGACTCATTTGGTACACTTCTCTATGCGTTAGAGTGAAAAGTTTGTGTACCCTTGGGACAAATTTAAGAAAAATATTTTAATTAAGCAGGCATTTAGTCTGATGAATTTCACAGAGTCACAGTTCATAAATATTAATGGTGAAAGAATTTAAACTCTAAAATATAAAATTTGTAGTAATGGTAGCCATACTGATAGTAATACCAGCAATAATAGCTATGGTAGCAGTAGTAGTAATAGTAGTACTAGCAATAGTAGTGGTAGTAATATAGTAGCAGTCATATAAATAGTAGTAGTAATAGTAATGATAGCAGCAAATGACGGAGTAGTAGCAATATTACTAATTGAAATTATAGTTAAGTAATACTAGCAGTAATAGTATAAGTAGTAATATGCTGTAATGTATTAATAAAAGCAATAATAGTAACATAAACTGTGTTAATTGGAGTAATAGTTGTAGAAATAATAACAGCAGTAATAGCAGTAATAGTACAAATTAAAATGAATCTAGTAACAGCAGTAACTGTAATACTACTAGTAATATTTGTAGTAATAGTAATAGCAGTGGTCGAAGCAGTAGTCTTGGAAGTGTTATTAATAGCAGCAGTAATAGAAGTAATAGTAGTAGTGATAGTACAAATTAAAATAAATCTAGTAGTAGTAATGGCAGTGGTAATAGTGAAATCAGCAGTCATAGATGTAACGGCGGGTTGTGTAGTAACACCGTAGTAGTCATAACAGAAGTAGTAATAGTATTAATAGTAGTTGTATATAATAGAAATAACAGTAGCATAGGCAGTAGTACAGTAGTAGTAATAATAAAAGTAGTAATACTAGAGTAAAAGTAAACTGTGTTATTAATAGTAGCAGTAATAGTACAAATTAAAATAAATCTAATAACAGCAGCAGTAATAGTAATAGCTGTAGTAGTAAAAGTAGCAGCAGTCATAGAAGTAGTAATATTAATGATAGTAATAATGGTAATGGTATTAATGGTTATAGTTGTAGTAGTAGTAGTAGCAGTAGTAATAGTAGTGGTAGTAGTAGTTGTAATACAGTAGTAGTCATAACAATAGAAGTAGTAATATTAATGATAGTAATAATGGTAATGGTATTAATGGTTATAGTTGTAGTAGTAGTAGTAGCAGTAGTAATAGTAGTGGTAGTAGTAGTTGTAATACAGTAGTAGTCATAACAATAGAAGTAGTAATATTAATGATAGTAATAATGGTAATGGTATTAATGGTTATAGTTGTAGTAGTAGTAGTAGCAGTAGTAATAGTAGTGGTAGTAGTAGTTGTAATACAGTAGTAGTCATAACAATAGAAGTAGTAATATTAGTAATGGTAGTGGTATTAATTGTAATAGTAGTAGACATAAAAGTTGTAATAGCAGTAAAAATAGTGCTAATTGAAATAGATTAAGTAATAGTAATAGATTCAGTAATAGAAGTAGTAGCAGCAAGAATAGTAGCAATAGTAATAATAGTAGTGGTAGTATATTAATTGTGAAATATTAACACATTGTCCTGTCTGAAAGCCAGGTAGTGTCTGAAAGCCTGGGTGGTGTCTGAGACCCTGGTGGTGTCTGAAACCCTGGTGGTGATTCACTCTGAACTGTGTGTTTGTGACTCGAGTGTAAAATGAAGTCTTGTTTGTTTAAAAAGAAGGAAAAAAAATTTCTTTGATTTTTGATGAGATAAAATATGAAGGGTTGGCCGATTCCCAACACGCTGAAAGTGACACTCCTGTGCTGGACAGGTGACCCTGGGAGGGAAGGTCCACTCGGTGACCAGTATCAGACAGTGCCAGACGTCCCTGCAGGGTCTGAGCGTGGACGAGGTGAAGACGTGTCTAGACGTGGAGGCGTCTGCCAGCGTGATGGGGAAAGCTAAAACCAACATTAACAGCAAGCACTGTGACGAAGCCAAGGCCAAGACCGAGGGTAAAAACAGCTTCTCCAGCAGCTTCAACGACCGGTGAGTTACACACTCAGGAGATCTCATTAACACCGCATTAACACTATCAACATTAACACTGACCGCACTAACACTGATACCGCACTAACACTGGTACCGCACTAACACTGATACTGCATTAACACTGTCAACATTAATACTGACCACACTAACACTGATACCGCACTAACACTGATACCGCACTAACACTGTCGACATTAACACTGACAGCACATTAACACTGACAGCTCATTAACACTGTCAACATTAACACTGACCACACTAACACTGATACCACATTAACACTGACCACACTAACACTGATACCACATTAACACTGACCACACTAACAATGTCCACATTAACACTGACACCACATTAACACTGTCAACATTAACACTGACCACACTAACAATGTCCACATTAACACTGACACCACATTAACACTGTCAACATTAACACTGACCACACTAACAATGTCCACATTAACACTGATACCGCACTAACACCGTCAACGTTAACACTGACCACATTAACACTGTCAACATTAACACTGACCACACTAACAATGTCCACATTAACACTGACACCACATTAACACTGTCAACATTAACACTGACCACACTAACAATGTCCACATTAACACTGATACCGCACTAACACCGTCAACATTAACACTGACCACACTAACAATGTCCACATTAACACTGACACCACATTAACACTGTCAACATTAACACTGACCACACTAACAATGTCCACATTAACACTGATACCGCACTAACACCGTCAACATTAACACTGACCACACTAACAATGTCCACATTAACACTGACACCACATTAACACTGTCAACATTAACACTGACCACACTAACAATGTCCACATTAACACTGATACCGCACTAACACCGTCAACATTAACACTGACCACACTAACACTGTCAACACTAACACTGACCGCACTAACACTGATACCACATTAACACTGATACTACATTAACACTGATACCACATTAACACTGTCAACATTAACACTGACCACACTAACAATGTCAACATTAACACTGACACCACATTAACACTGATACCGCACTAACATTGTAAACATTAACACTGATACCACATTAACACTGTCAACATTAACACTGACCACACTAACAATGTCAACATTAACACTGACACCACATTAACACTGATACCGCACTAACATTGTAAACATTAACACTGATACCACATTAACACTGTCAACATTAACACTGACCACACTAACAATGTCAACATTAACACTGACACCACATTAACACTGATACCGCACTAACATTGTAAACATTAACACTGATACCACATTAACACTGTCAACATTAACACTGACCACACTAACAATGTCCACACTAACACTGACACCACATTAACACTGTCAACATTAACACTGACCACATTAACACTTATACCACATTAACACTGATACCACATTAACACTGACCGCACTAACAATGTCCACATTAACACTGATACCACATTAACACTGTCAACATTAACACTGACCACACTAACAATGTCCACATTAACACTGATACCACATTAACACTGACCGCACTAACAATGTCCACATTAACACTGATACCACATTAACACTGTCAACATTAACACTGACCACACTAACAATGTCCACATTGACACTGATACCACATTAACACTGACCGCACTAACAATGTCCACATTAACACTGATACCACATTAACACTGTCAACATTAACACTGACCACATTAACACTGATACCACATTAACACTGACCGCACTAACAATGTCCACATTAACACTGATACCACGTTAACACTGTCAACATTAACACTGACCGCACTAAGACTGATACCACATTAACACTGACCACATTAACACTGATACCGCACTGATACCACACTAACACTGATACCGCACTAACACTGATACCACACTAACACTGATACCACATTAACACTGTCAACATTAACACTGATACCACATTAACACTGTCAACATTAACACTGATACCGCACTAACACTGTCAACATTAACACTGACCACACTAACACTGATACCACATTAACACTGACACCACATTAACACTGATACCGCACTAACACTGATACCGCACTAACATTGTAAACATTAACACTGATACCACATTAACACTGACACCACATTAACACTGATACCGCACTAACACTGATACCGCACTAACATTGTAAACATTAACACTGTCAACATTAACACTGATACCGCACTAACAATGATACCACACTAACATTGTAAACATTAACACTGATACCACTTACACTGATACCACACTAACACTGACTGAATTATTTATGTATTACATATGAATTATTTAATTGAAGTATGAAGTATTAAGGCAGCATTATTCATACGGACACTGTCTCTCGCTCTCTGTCTATCTTTTTTCTTCTGTCTCTCTCTCTCCTCCTCTCTCTTTGTGCGTCTCTGTCTCTATCTGTCTCTCTTTCCCTGTTCTAAAGATTAACGGAGATCTCAGGAGGCCACACCACGGAGCCTGAGCTCCTCTTCTCCGCTAATAAAGATCCCAGCGCTTATAAAGAGTGGCTCTCATCCGTCCCGGCCCACCCGGATGTGATCTCGTACTCTCTTCAGCCTCTCCACGAGCTTCTCCCCAGCAACAACCCGACCCGAAAGAACCTGCGCAAAGCCCTTCACGACTTCATCCTGGAGAAGTCTCTGTGGAGAAACTGCTCTGAGCCGTGCAGCACCGGAATCAAACCCGATCCCAAAGAACCGTGTTTGTGTTCATGCAGGAATAACCCTGGCGTGACCGCTGACTGCTGCCCGTCCAAACGCGGCATTGCTCGGGCCAAGGTGACGGTACTACGGGCGTCGGGGATGTGGGGAGACCACACGACCGGCACGGACGGCTACGTCAAAGTTTACGACAAAAACAGCATGATGATCGGACGCACGCCGGTGATCTATGACAACAACGATCCCCACTGGGCCATGACCTTTGACCTCGGTGATGTCATTCTGACAAATGTCGACCCTTTAAAGCTGGAGGCGTGGGACGAGGACAACAAATGGGATGACGACCTGCTCGGTGCCTGCACTGTCCCCCTGAAAGCGGGTGTTTTACAGGATTCCTGTAATTTAAATCACGGCATGCTGTATTATAAAACGGAGGTGGTGTGTGCGCCGAGTTTAGCAGGTCCGTCATGCACCGATTACGTCGGCTCTCCCATGAATTTTAATCTGGAGAAGGCGTACGTGTCCCGGCACTCTCGGCCCGTTCCGCAGGACATGCTGCAGGAAATGGGCGTGATTCTTGACGAAGCTCCGCTAACTGTTAAGCAGATCGAATACGATGCTAATAAAAGTGTCATGCAGCTTCTGTAGCGAAGCTGAGTACCTTCTTAACTCCAGTTATGATATTTATGATTTAAACAGCAAAACTGACAGAATCCATGTACTCGTTAAACCAGTGTGCAAATCCGATTAAAAGTTTATTCAATTAAGTAAGAAATAAAACACGATGAGATGGAGCGAAGTTGATTATTTTCCTATAACAGCACATCCCCAAGTGTTTTATTTCCTTACAACACGGCAATTTGATAACACATTTGAATTAATTTTTTAAAAAGCACGCTTTTTCCACTCATAGTAACATTTAATATCGTGTGGGACATCCGCTAAACATGTTTTCGCTTACATTATAGCAGCTATAAACAGTCATTCCCTCACCAGCCCTCTCTTTAATATTCTCTCTCTTGACGTTAATAAGACAAAAAAAAAAAAAAAAGCAGTTCATTATAGTACGTTACTTAGAAACCACAAAGAAGCTTTACCTCTGACTGTTACACAGCGCCGACGCTGGAGACCCTTCCATAAAAGGGTTAACATGCCGTAGCCTTTGTTTCAATATTTGTGAATCGTTGTTCATTTTCATTGCAGTTTAAATATTTACATATTTATATTCATATGTATCCATTCAATATTGTGCTGTGCGTCACCTTTACAGTATTTTATATATATATTTTTATATACATACATATACATATATATATATATATATACACACACACACACACATATATACATACACATATATAAACATATACATATATATACATATATACATACATATATATATATACATACATATATATATATATATATATATATACACACGCATATATACATACACATATATACATATATATATATACATATACACATATATACATATGTATATACACACACACACATATATATATACACATATACACATATGTATATACACACACACACACATATATACATACACATATATACATATACATATATACACATATACACATTATATATATATATATATATATATATGTGTGTGTGTGTGTGTGTGTGTGTATATGTGTATATATATATATATATGTGTGTGTGTGTGTGTGTGTGTGTGTGTGTGTGTGTATATGTATATATATATATATATATATATATGAATGTATTCACGTTTGCATGGATTTTTCTTCCAGAGAAATAAAAACTTTTTGAGCATTAACCATTTGACAAAAACAGTATGTGACTCAAGTTCAACAAAGACTTCATATTAAACCATAATGAACTTTCTTTTACTCTCACACTATCCGGTGTGACCCAGATGAGGACGGGTTCCTTCTGAGTCTGGTTCCTCTCGAGGTTTCTTCCTCGTATCATCTCAGGGAGTTTTTCCTCACCACCGTCTCCACCGGCTCGCTCAATAGGGATAAATTCACACACTTAAAATCTCCATCCTGTGTTTATATGTTTCTGTAAAGCTCCTTTGAGACGATGTTCACTGTTACAAATCAAACTGAACTGAATGGAATGATCCGCTATAAAGGATATTCAGGTAGACGGAGTCAGCCTGCACCAAAATTCCTAGATTGCAGTTGTGGAGCTTTGAAGTCAAGCGCTGATTCTCATAATTGTTCGTAAATTTTAAGTAAAACCTTTTCAGGAAGCCAAAAATGCCGATTAAGGCTGCGTTCGCACTTTCTCCGAACACCCCAGCTAACATTTTATATAGAATCCTACAGAAGAGTCCACTTTTAAAAAGCTCTCCTGCAATTTTATTCTCACAGCATTGATGGTGAAACATGATGAGATTTAGACATAAATAGAAAATATACCTAAACATAACTCACTTTAACAATCGAGTCATACAAGCAGCTCAGACTCTCTTGATTTTCCACCTCCAAAGCTAAAGCGAAGACAAATAACCCCCTCATCATTAGAGTTACACCTAGACTGGTTATTTAGCCGATACTAGCCAGGACTCAAAGGGTGTTGTTATGGGGATTATTTTTTAAAATCAATACTATTCATGATTTTATTTTCTGAAATCAAGTGTGAAAGCAGCCTTAATTATCAAAACCCCTTTGTTTTAATGAGTGTCATTTAACTGGCGCGACTAACGACCACGACATCTGTTTCAGACCCAGGACTAATCCCATCTAAATGATGAGACTGATCCAGACTCATCACACTGAGTAAATATGTAATAAAGGTGTCAAACTCGAGGAAGTTTCAATAAGGAAGGAATGGTACGTTCCGTTTGAGGGGTGTTTAGAGAGCAATGTACGGGCCTCTTTCTGACAGAGGACGAGAAACAGATTTTTGTGCTTAGTGTACATTTAGTACATTTACTGGATTTTCCAGATTTTGTCTTTACATTGTTTCGACAGGTTTAACTTTAATTAAAATAGTTAGAAACCTCCCCCTTACCTCCTCATAACTCACAAATCCCAATATACAACATTCGAAAACCTGCTTTTTTACTCAAATTATGAGTGAACATGAAGTTCTTTAGGAGCTGCTATTGACGAGATTTATCCTTTTCTTTCGTGACTGTCTTATCGTACGCACTTATCGTCTTTAATCTGCTGCTGAACCAGCGTGCTGAGAGAGACAGGAAATTATGCTGCTTCCTGTGAACGGATGAGGTCTGAAAGATTTTTCTTCTCCTCTGTCTGGTTAGATGGCATGATATTCTGATAAGAAAAGGCCTAATCAGACAGAACAACCGATGGTGTAGGTTTAGGCGTGGTTTAATTTCAGCCCTTCAGTAATGTTCGTGTAAGACAACAGACCGACTCGTGAGAAGAGTGAGTGAGGAGATGCTTTTAGTGTTGCTAAGAATTCAAAATAACAACCAAAAAGTAGTGCTCAAGAGGTTTTAGTTAGATACAGAGACAAGGAAAGGGCGTGAGACAAAAACTTCCGCCCAAAAAAACAAAACAACACGACAGCGAACACATCACAATCACTGCATGGACACACAGAGACAGCAGGAGACAACAACGAAAAGCTCCGGATCAGCACTAACACACGACAACATTCAGGTCACAGACGTGCACACACTTCAGTGAAGAACAGGAAGAGGGATGAAGGAGAAAACCAAACCAAACAAAACAAAAACACGTCACACTGGGTCACACCTCAGAGGCCCGGAAATCAGCCTGCAGCAAGGGTGAGAGAAAAACATCCCACGTGAGACACGCAGACATGAAGCACACTGTACAATTAACACACAGCGAAATACAGAAAAACACTAATCAGGTATTATAAAGTAAGGAAAGAAGGAAATCAAATCCCTCCTTCTTTCTCACCTTTGACGCCGTTACCGTAGTAACCAGCTGCGCCGTACTTGCTGCCGTCTTTTCCTACAGCAATAATAAGGAAATGTTGATAAACACATCCAAAATCAAGCTTAAAGCATCGATTAGACGCGATTATGAGAGACCAAGAGACGTTAGTGTGACCAAAGAGGTTGTGACCCTCACCTCTGTATGACCCTTGACCTCCAGCTCCAAGGGCTGCTCCATAACCTGCATTAAAATATATATTATTGTTATTATTAGTAGTAGTAATATTATTATTATTAGTAGTAGTAGTTGTAGTATTAATGGTATTACATTAAAATAGATACTATTATTATTATTATTATTATTATTAATGGTATTACTTTAAAATATTAGTAATATAATAATAAAACATAATTGCATTGTATTTTATTATTTGTGTTCATAAAAGTTGTATGAAGTTTCACTTTTTAAAATAAAATCGTTAATATATATATATATATATATATATATATATATATATATATATATATATATATAAAACAACAACAAAAAATGACTGAAGCACACAATTATTTGAAGGGTATGAATTAAAGAAGTAAAATTAAAAGAATTAATTAATTAATTAATTCTTCATGACTTGCGTCTGGAATTTATCTTAACTTCATTCAGACGTCTGAAAAGATTATCTAAAGTGTAAGTTAAACCCTGAAAAGTGGAAAAAAAAAATCAATAATAATATACTGTAAATAAATGAATGTTTTAATTTGCTCGTTATCAGGGCATCGAGGAGCTGCATGAACGTTGTTGGACTTTTCAGGGATAAAAAAAAAGTCAGTAATACTATATTTTTATTTAAAAGGTGACTTACATCGGGCCGTCGTTAACGTTGACGCCTGGATTATTGTTGAAATGTCGACATTTTGAGACACGGCCGTTATCCGGTCTGACGTGTGTGTACGTGACGGTGAGTAACGTTTAGAAATATTGTACACACACACTTACTGTCCGCCATCTTACCTCCTAGACTGAGCTGCTGCGTTCCATACGGGTAGCCATTATCACCTGATCACACACACACACACACACACACACACACACACACACACACACACACACACACACACACACCCCATCAACATCTCACTCCTCATCATTACATCTACATTCAATAAGATTTTAGATTATTTAACGTCCTCCATTCTCTCTGACTGACCTTCCAGTCCGGCAGGAATCACCGGTGCGCCGTTATAGGGAAGCTGACCGGCTCCTCCGTCTGTACAAAAACACACACACACACACACAGTTATGAGTCTGCTGTAAATAATCATGCTATAATCTGTTCATATATATATATATATATATATATATATAAATATATATATATATATATATATATATATATATATATATATATATATATATATATATATATAATTTAAAAATTACATTACATACAGAAAGAATGAGTCTACATTAAGAGAGAATAAGTCTACATTAAGAGGGAATAAGTCTACATTAAGAGGGAATAAGTCTACATTAAGAGGGAATAAGTCTACATTAAGAGGGAATAAGCCCCTCCCACACAATCAATTTGAGTCAGAAGCTCTCATTTTGCTAGCCCATTGCACGGGAAATGATGTCATTATGAGCGCATGCTTTATATGATTAGTCACTGAACTTGTTTTCTCACAGATCGAGGCTGAAATTGTTTAGATTTCGAAAATTTACCAGTCACAGGTTCCAGGATTCCACCAGTACCTACAATAGAAAAAGAGAGAGAGAGAGGGAGCGACAGAGAGAGAGAGAGATGGAGAGAGAGAGAGAGAGAGAGGAAAGGAAGAGGAAGAGAAGGAAGAGGAGCTTCAGTACAACTTGTCTGTATTAGATCTAACTGATCCAGTCTCGGAAATCTCCACCTCGTGTGTTTTATTATTCCGCTCCAGCTCTAATCACACCCGAGAGAGGAAGTCAGGGGCAGTGAAGATCTAATCGTGTGGTTCAGGTGTGTTTAGAGGTGTGCAGGATAAATTTATGGATGTGTTGGAGATCCATGAGGACTTGAGCAGTGTTTGTTTTCACACCTTCTTCCTGTTATATCGCTATGATATATATATATATTTCTTTTCATTCCCACTTGAGCTCCAGGGCTGCAGCACAGAGTCAAATCCTCAGGCAAATCTCCGCACTGAGAGGTTTTACATCATCGTTTGAATCGGATGAACGTACACAGGCGTAACAATCGTTTAGGTATGCTGACACACACACACACACACACACACACACACACACACACCCCTAAACACCTCTACCATAACCGTGTGGGCTTACCGAGGCTAGCGTCAGCTCCAAGGCCACCTGGCTGTCCCACGTAAGAAGCTCCACCATAACCTCCTGATTTGCCTGCAGTGCCGAGACCAGCAGAAACCACGGGCTGACCTGCAGCAGTGCCGATCACCGCACCCGGACCAGCGCCACCTACAGATGAAAAAGAGGATCAACCATGGAACTTATATAGGTCTATAGCAGCGGGGGCGTGGTCGAGAGGCAGCTTCGAACAGAGAGGACGGCAGGTAACGTGTGATGATTCTCACCTGTGTGTTATTACTGCCAGAGTATTAGTACTTATGTGTGCTTAGTTTGTCCTTTCAGTGAATGCCATGAACCAGGGAGAGAGAGACACACACACACACACACACACACACACAAGCGCACACATGGAGCGTGAGCTTTAAAATTGAAGTTGAACTCAAATGAGGCAAAAGCTATGAAATATTGAGACTGTGTTTTATTTTCATTTTCTTTTAAGTTGTGAAAAGCGCTTGAAGAAATAAAGTGAGCCCTGAAGCTCCATCAAAGTTCATCTGTCTCCCACGTCCTCCATCCCACACACACACACACACACACACACACACACACACACACACACACACACACAGGGCTGTGATAGTAGTTCAGCTGCAAGACACAGGTTTATTTATAATGAATGCGCTCGTTCTAATACGTTATCGTTTCGCACTGCGCGTCACATCACACCTCTCATCGCTGATTATTTTCCTATAACAGCCCCATCGTGACTTATTCCTCAATTCTGATAGATTATTGACAGATAGTTTGTAAAGGTTTGTGGATTTTATATCAGCTTGTCAGAATTTGGGAAATCACGACGAGTGGCACAGGGCAGTGCGACATGATGGTATAATATCGAATAATAGACTGCCTTCAGATATCATGATACAATATTTTAATCATATCGCTCAGCCCTAGCTGCACTCTCTATACTTCTCACCGTACCGTATTTCGCAGCCTTGGCCTCGGAGGTTAGTCCAGCACTAAGTCCAGGTCCAAATCCAGCAATCAAAGCAGTGTTCAGTCCCAGTCCTGGACCTCCATAACCTGGACCTCCAAAACACACCCGTGCACACACACACACACACACCACATCAACCCACATGCACTTTACACAATTTTTTAATTGATTCTTTTTTCTTTTTTTTTTATATAAACACACTGTATAAAGTCAAAACACTTCTGTTGTTCTTAGAAGTTGTATTATTCTACGCCGCCCTGGTTTTACGTTTTATTTCTTTGTACTTACGGAGCCCCTGAACTGATCCTGAAAACTTCGCTTCCACTGCAAATGTCTTTATGGTATGATGAGGGAACGTTTTTACCAAAGGGCGCAGTCCATTAGGCTTTCTGACACATACATAAGCATTTCATGATAGCTGTAAAGGCTTTTAGGAAGAAATGCTGTAAGAATTTATGACTCGAGGTGACGTAGGTTTTTCCCGACATGTCATTACAGCACTGTTAGTAACATGGCAGGAGAGAGCGTTATAAAGCCATGATCAGACTCACCAGCTCCATAGCCATCGCCATATCCGTTAACGCCATATGCATAGCCTGGGGAGAGGAGGGGGTGGGGTGGGGGAAAAGGGGTTACATTACATTAGTTACATTACAATTCATAATGTAGGCTGTACATGTTCACCAAGCAGCTAAAGCATCTTTTCGATTCCGTGTAAGTCTGTAATCCTTCCTGTGCATTCATAACAATCATATTCGTATAGCACATATATAGTAATACTTTATGATGTTCGGCGTAAGGGTGTATAACTGTTCATAAGTCGTTAGAGTTACATGCAGAACACCTTAAACAGCACGCTTAAATGACTTTGTATTGCCAGGTGACATGACGCATTATAATCAGTTCATAGCACAGTTTCATGAGTTTCTTTCACTTCACGAAATCTTACAACGTCTCATTCATTGAGATTTTGTCACCTAAAGCCATTAAAGAGCTGTTATAAGGCTTTATAATGCATAACGTTTAAAACTGATCACACTTCAAGACCTTAATTGTATATAACTTTTTTTTTTTTTATGTAATAACTTCTTGTGTGTCAGGTGACATAACGCTGTATAATCTATGTTCGTAAAAACACTAAACATTATCGAACAGATGCTGATATACTACCTGTACCCCAAGTTATAATACATTATAACAAAATACCTTTGGTTTCTCAAACTGTACTCAACTCCTCATGTTTATAAAGCATTATAGGGCATTATGTGCGGTTTTTGCAGGCATCAATGAAGTGTCTTTGGTTTTAAAAACAGGTTTTATAAAGTGAAGTAAGAAAACCACAATAATATTTTACACGAATCCTGTGTACATGACATGTTATAGAGCTTACAAAAAAAAAACACCTTATAATGCACATTTATAATGACTTATGAATGCATTCATTACCTGCAGTAATGCATGACCTTTCTGTGTGTTCTGACCTTTCTCTCCATGTGCATCACTGCATAATAATTCTGTGGAACTCTGCGTGTGTTTGTTAGCACTGTGTGTACTTTTCGTCCCTTCGGTCAGCGTTTACTGATCACACAAGGGGTTGTAAAGACGTGCAGAGGACGTGACTCTATCTTTATGAACCTCTAATGGAAACTGTGACTAATTTCTGCTTTAACACCACTTTAGAAAAAAAAAAAACCCGTGGTCTGAGGGAGCAGCCAAAACGAAGACATGTGGTTTTAGTCGGCTGGTTCACACAAAAAGTGTTGTGTCAGCATGTTGAGGCTCACGAGCAGTTTATAGACAGACATGCTTTTGGCTTATAATATTTACAAACTGCACCACTAACACCTCTTATAAAGAGTGTGTAGTAAGAAGTTTTAGTTACATACGTAACACTTTGTTTACGAACATGTGCATACATAGTGTAACGGGTCATAATGCGTAATAATACGTCTGCGCTAGTCTAGTGTGTTTTACTGCATGTTATAATGCATTATAACATGCACATTTGGCTTAAAGGGGTTAAACGTTTAGAGTGTTATACCAGGCCACTACAAGATTTAATCAACAGGCTTACAGAGCTTATTGAGGCTCATAAGCAGTTTATATATTGCACCAGTGACATTGCTTATGACTATAAGGACATAAGTCTGTATGAGTGCTCTTAAGTAGTTACAGTTACATGCATATCACTTTGTTTATGAGCGTCTGACTTCATGATGTCAGATCACATGTTCATAAATCTGCTATGATACGTTATAATAACTGTGTATTATAACATACACAGTTCGCGTCTCAAATGTAGGTGTTAAACATTTATGAAACATAATTGAGCGTTACACTGGGTATAATATTTATTAAGGGTATATAATAAATAAAGTTTATCTTACTGCATCGCGTTTGAACTTGTGACACAGATACTATACGCGAGTAGATATCTTTTAAACACACATTATGAAGCAACATGACACATATTTGTCATAGTATGAAATAGAGTATCACTTAGGGTGCGTTCACACACGCAGTGATTTCATCGCTGCAAGTCACCAACCACAGCTCTTCGGGCATGGCCTCTGTGTCTCCTGGGTGAAGCGTCCAGCTCGGTAGAGCTCGTTCCCGGACACCGAAGCAGCAACAAGCCGGACGCTTCACCCAAGACAGGAGCTACACTGGGATTTTTCTCGATTGCAGCAAAAAGTGAGTGTGTTTTTTTTTTTGCTTTAAACGCGCTAAGATCCCAAGCTAAGCTAATTGGCTACTGCCGCAATGGCGCTGCTTCTGCTAGTGATCCCGAGTGGCTACGGATCACACGCGCTCTACAGTCTTCACTCCTGTTGGTAGTCGCTGCACCAAGTCGCCACCATATTTGCATAAAGTTAAACTTTTCTCAACTTTGTCACATCGCTGGACACGCCCACATCTATTCGCCGTCGCCAGAATGACATTCAAACATTCAAAATGAACGTTTTCCGGTCGCTTTGTCGCCGCTGTGTGTGTGAACGCACCTTTATGGTGGACCAGTACTGTGTGTTTTGAGACACAGCTTTACTGTCTGATGAAAGTCTCGGAGTTTGGATTTAGACATTTTTTTTTTGTAACAGAGTTTCTTTCAGTGTAAAAAGGTGAGTGGTGGAGAAATATTTTTGATTTCCCCAAGCGTTGGGGCGGGAAAAAAAGTCCAGTATGCAGGTGTAAAGAACAGGAGGATAAAAAAAAAAAAATCAACATATAAACAAACTTTAAAAAGAAGCAGAAAAGGAAATGGCTTTACCTGTCTGTTTGCCCACTCGACCTGTTTGTGGGTACACACCTGGGCCAATACCTGATCCACAACATAAGTGTTTATTACAGAAAACGAAGGGGGTGGAGACATGACAGAAAAGTGTACAGGAAATGATGACGCTTAAGTGAAAACATGAGGCACTGTGTCAAAATCTGAATCAAGAACGTTTACAATCCAACCGCATCACATGTTTGAATTTCTGCTCACGTTTATGAGATGAGATCAGGTTCTTTTATTATTTACGTTAAAATGAATTGGCTATATGAAGATTGATCATTATATCATGCATGCACAAAGATGATTGGTTGGTGTTCGTACAAACGTTCCTGTTACAAAGCGCTGACACTGAAGACTCCTTCCATACATGCTAAAAGAAACGTCTCCTTACAGAACTTCACCACACGACAAGACTTTTGATTATAATCTGTCTATTATCAGTCGAACAGGTACATACCCGCTCCGTAGCCGTTGGTCAGGCCTGCTCCGGGATACACGCCGGGGCCGTACCCTGTCACACACAATAACACAGCGTGTAAAACACATTAACGTTACGAAATGAATAGGAGAAAACCGTGGCTCGTTTGTTGCCGTGAGCGATCAGTCGGGAGCCTGTGGAGCAAAACAGCATGGTGTGGTGGAGATGATGTTACCACGGAGGATGGTGCAGAGAATTTTAACCACCTACATACGAAACAATTCCATATACCTCTCTTGGACCATCCTGTGGGGTAAAATGATCTACACTTCACACAAACATGCTACAGGTAGGTGTAGGACATGCTGTATGCACACGTGTGACCATGAAGCAGTGGATCCACAGGAGCAGGTGTAGTTTCAGGTGCGTGTTTGAGTGTTGGTGTATTCACAGTTGTAGGTGTACATGCAGGTATAGGTGCAGGTGGATATGTACCATGTGTAAGTGTACTTCCAGGTGCAGGTGTAGGTGTACATGCAGGTGTAGGTGCAGGTGCACTGTGTGTAAGTGTACTTCCAGGTGTAGGTGCAGGTGCAGTTGTAGGTGTACATGCAGGTGTAGGTGCAGGTGCACTGTGTGTAAGTGTACTTCCAGGTGCAGGTGTAGGTGTACATGCAGGTGTAGGTGCAGGTGCACTGTGTGTAAGTGTACTTCCAGGTGTAGGTGCAGGTGCAGTTGTAGGTGTACATGCAGGTGTAGGTGCAGGTGCACTGTGTGTAAGTGTACTTCCAGGTGCAGGTGTAGGTGTACATGCAGGTGTAGGTGCAGGTGCACTGTGTGTAAGTGTACTTCCAGGTGTAGGTGCAGGTGCAGTTGTAGGTGTACATGTAGGTGTAGGTGCAGGTGTAAGTGTACTTCCAGGTGCAGGTGAAGGTGTACATGCAGGTGTAGGTGCAGGTGCACTGTGTGTAAGTGTACTTCCAGGTGTAGGTGCAGGTGCAGTTGTAGGTGTAGGTGCAGGTGTAAGTGTACTTCCAGGTGCAGGTGAAGGTGTACATGCAGGTGTAGGTGCAGGTGCACTATGTGTAAGTGTACTTCCAGGTGCAGGTGTAGGTGTGCATGCAGGTGTAGGTGCACTGTGTGTAAGTGTACTTCCAGGTGTAGGTGCAGGTGCAGTTGTAGGTGTACATGTAGGTGTAGGTGCAGGTGTAAGTGTACTTCCAGGTGCAGGTGAAGGTGTACATGCACGTGTAGGTGCAGGTGCACTGTGTGTAAGTGTACTTCCAGGTGTAGGTGCAGGTGCAGTTGTAGGTGTACATGTAGGTGTAGGTGCAGGTGTAAGTGTACTTCCAGGTGCAGGTGTAGGTGTACATGCAGGTGTAGGTGCAGGTGCACTGTGTGTAAGTGTACTTCCAGGTGCAGGTGAAGGTGTACATGCAGGTGTAGGTGCAGGTGTAAGTGTACTTCCAGGTGCAGGTGAAGGTGCAGTTGTAGGTGTACATGTAGGTGTAGGTGCAGGTGTAAGTGTACTTCCAGGTGCAGGTGTAGGTGTACATGCAGGTGTAGGTGCAGGTGCACTGTGTGTAAGTGTACTTCCAGGTGCAGGTGTAAATGTAGAGGATGATGTAAGGTGCACGTCTCCGTGCCAGTGCAGGTGTAGTTGCAGGTGTAGTTGCAGGTGTAGGTGGGTTTTTACAGCTCTAAATCCTCTATCATTAACACAGATCAGGTTGGGGTTTCCTGATTGCTGTGTGAGATTTAGGATGTTAAAACCCCTCGGTTGCCATGCGTTCTCCCCGACAGCTCATCACACTTTACAGGGGAGGTTTTACCTCCAGGTTTAGTCGTTTTGGCACCGTTTCCGCGGGACGCAGCTCCTCCTACACCATACAGAGAACAATCAGTTCAAAACCGTACTGAAAACAAAAGCACTCACTTCTTTCCTTCTTCCTTTTCCTTCACCTCCATCTTCCTTTCTGCTCATACCGGTTTCCTTCTCTTCTCTTTCTTTCTCTTCCTTCCATCTTCCGTTTTCTCCCTTCCCCCGCTGTCTTCCTCTCTTTCTCTTACTTTCTTCTTCCGCTCCCCTCGCCCCTTCTTTCACTGCCTTCCTTCCTTTTGTTTCATTATTCCTCTCTTCTCTTCATTTCCTTCATTTCTTTCCGTTCCTTCACTTCCTTCCTCGCATTTTCTTTCCTTCTCCACTTTTTCCTTCCTTCCTTCCTGTAATCTGCATTTCAGCAATGAGCGGGCATCCTTTCTTTACCACCATCTTTATAAGTGTAAGGATGATGAAGTGATGACACGGCCATGGGACTTTTATCATCTCTCTCTCTCTCTCTCTCTCTCTCTCTCTCTCATGTCAGCTCGGTCGCTCAAAACTGATGACCCATTAGAATTATTTATCAGAATGAAATGAGATGTATTACCATTACTTAAACCTCCATTAGACACTCCATTAGGCACTCCATTAAATCCATTAGACGCTCCGTTAGAGACGGGCCGTGGGCCGTAACCTACACACCAGATTATTAGTTAATGGTGAAGTGCAGCGCGATCGCTCGGACTGCACACTGCCAACATACATCAACAACAAAACTAAAATAAATGACAATATACAATATAAAATAGCAACGTGGAGAGCACGGGCATGCGGGTTTACCATTTCCTTTAACTCCATTCCCATTACGTCCTGCGCCTGCTCCAGAACCAAGCCCTAACACACACCACCACACGGGTTTAATAACCACACAATCACATTTAATAGCAATAAACTGACGCCAGATTCCTCATCTAACTCAGGATCTCTCCACAGTTATACTCTCCGTTATATCTATTCACACATGCAAAACATATTCCCCCTTTTTCTCCTTTTTAATTATAAATAATAATCCCTTTCTTTTCTTCATTTTCCCTCTTAGAAATGGCTTTAATACTCCATAACAATGTCACTTATATTGCGAATAAAGTCCTTTATGTCCACCGAAGAAACAAGATGATTTTTACCTCCGTTGGATATTACTGGTCCTCGACGGTAACCTACAGGGAAATATGCTAATTGTGAATAATTATGAAATTAATATTTAATTCATTTTAATTGTGAAAATTGCTTTTCAAGGAGAATTATGAAATCTGTTTTGGGTTTGTATGAATATGCTTTATATATATTCACACACACACACACACAAACACACGCTCGCACACACACTCGCGCGCGCGCACACACACACACGCACGCACGCACGCACACACACACACACACACGCACGCACGCACGCACGCACACAAACACACGCACGCACGCGCACACACACGCACGCACGCACGCGCACACACACACGCACGCACGCACGCGCACACACGCACGCACGCACGCACGCACACACACGCACGCACACACACAAACGCACGCACGCACGCACGCACGCACACACACACAAACACACTCGCTCACACACTCGCGCACACACGCACACCCGGCCGTTTTTCAAATGTATTTTTTTCTCTCTGCTTTGCTCACATTCACCTCCTCTCACTTTTTTATCCTTCTCTTTCTTTTGAACTTTGAATCTCAATCTCTCTCCCTTTCTTCTTTCACTTTTGTTGTTTGTTTGTTTTTTTATTTCTTGCCATTGTTTTTCTCCCTGTCTTCCTGAATTCATTTTTCTTTCTCTCTCTTGTCCTTCCTTCTTCTCTCCCTTTCCTTTCCCTCACTATATATTTTTCTTCCTGTCTTTTTCCTTTTTTGCCTTTTAATGTCTCTCTTTCTCTCCATCCCACACCTTTTTCCCCTTCCTTACTGCTTTGCTCATATTACGCTTTTCTTTTCCCCTCCTTTCTTTCTTTCTTTCTTTCCTGTGTTTGAAAGTTGAGGTTTGGTGATTTCCCTCCTCGAGTCAGTCATGTGAGCAGGAAAATCACCAAACTGTGCGACACTCCAATCACACGGGACTGCAGCCGAGTAAACGCTGATCTATACGTAATGACACACAGAGAGCAGAGCGTTACCGTTACTCAGAGCACCGTGTCCGTTTGGTACTCCTGGGGTTGGACGGATTCCTGAAGACCACAACAACAGTTACCACATTTAACACAACAAGTCACGTCTACAACATATCATCATATCATCATATCATCACGTCTACATTATATAATGTTCTACACTTGCACAGGATTGGGCAGGACCTCTGTAAAGCTGTAACAAGCAAATCGTAGCATTTACAGCAGAAATTAAAGTGATTACTTTATGACCTGTGACATCAGACATATATTTAATGTACGTTTATTAGGTGTAGATTGGACGCTCATGCGGTGTTGAGTCATGTCACACCCAGGGGTTGAACTAACTGAGAATTTCACGTCTTTTACCACATTTTAAACGGAAAACTCTGAACTGCGCACTCACTTCCATGTTTACGAACGCAGAAGATTGTGTCGTAGTGTTTCCGAAACTTCAGGTGAGGTAGCGAACAACGACTGCGAATCACTGCGGCGTCTCTAAACCCACGAATAATTCTCGGAAGCAGTCGTACTTGAGCTTTGACTCATTTGGCACACGTGTGTACGGCTTCTCGCGTGAGAATGAAATGGATTTATGCTCTACGTTTTACGTACGCTTTGTCTTTATGATTATAAAAGATGCAAATAGAGCATCCACAGAGCGTCTTAATATTGAAGCTCAGAGTAGGGCTGGGCGACATGACAAAAAGATCATAATCACGATACTTGAGGACTTCTCTATGATACACGATGTATTAAATGTTAAACTGAGGGGTTTTTTTAATTACATCAAATCACTGGGATCCATTCAGTATCGTTTAATTTATAATGATTAAAAACGTTTAAAAAAAAAATACATCAATGTACCAACGATATTTCAGAAACCTGTATCACGTAATCATTAATCATGATATCCAAATTATATCGATATATCGCCCAGAGTTCATAAATGAAAACAGGAGATGGAAACCGTTTACCATTGCCTTTCTGTCTCTGTACAATGGGCAATCCTCCTCCATACCCATTACCTACACACACACACACACACACACACACCCATAAGAAACGGTTTGTATTGGGAGTCAAAATGTACAGACACTTTTTCACACAGAGAACGCTGCTATTGTAGAAGAATGAAGAACAAGATGCAACAAAAACGTAAGAGAAACAGAAAACACAACGTTTACAAAAGCGAAATATTTCCATCCTTCATCCAAATGAAATTTTAACTGAGAGAAGTGAGCAGGAGCACATGGATCATCGATTGATTACATGAAACGTAGACGAGCTCCAGATCCCACAAGCACACCTCCTCAATGGTCACAATGCCACCTGGTGACCGCTGATGGAATCCATAAAACCACAAGACCAGTCCAAACTACAAAAGAACCAGGAGAATAAATTTGTGGGACATTTTAGAGCCAGGACTTCTGACATCATATATTATTGATGACGCAGAATGGACACCTTAAACGCCATTGTTATTCCCCAAGAGGGCAGAGTTACTTCAAAACCTTTCACAGGATGTTGGAGACTCGTCTTCTTTCTAGACTAGTCTAACCAATCGATCCAAATTTAGTATCAATTGAAGAGCTGCTCCATCCAACACTCTTCAAAAAGAAAAGTTCCTCAAGGGTTCATTGGGTCTTTAAGCGTTCTTCATTTCCTAAGGGTCTATTTGGAAACTTTTCGGAGAGGGAAACATGCATGCTTTAGGTTCTAGGTTGGAAATTGTAGATGTTCCCATCCAAGCCTTTGGTCCTAACAGTTTGGCTTGCGATCGTCTCACCAAGACTGTCAGTATCAGTAGGTCTTCCGTTAGAGGTCCACAAATCTTGAATGCCAACAATCTTGAGGTCCTCAAGTGTTCTTTGGATCATTGAATGTTCTTTGTTTCTGAATGTTCTACTTAGTATCATCTCTGATAGAGAAAACCTCTGTTGTATGACCCTGTATAGAACCTTTAACGGTTCTCTTGGAGAGACAAACCAAATAATGCTTTAGGGTTCTAGGTGAGATGTTGCTTCATGAATCCATACAAGAACTTCTCACCAACATGTTCAGCATCAGTGCTTATTCCTGAAGCCTCACAGCTCCAGGGCCCCTGGTTCAACCCTGAACTTGGGTTACAGTCCATGCAGGTTTCCTCCGTGTTCTCCGGGTTCCCACAAACATACCAGTAGATGGATTAACTCCACAACTCTAAATAGCCTGTGTATTCCTGCCTCACACCCAGCGTTACTGGGATAGACTCC
Source organism: Ictalurus furcatus (assembly GCF_023375685.1). Taxonomy (NCBI): domain Eukaryota; kingdom Metazoa; phylum Chordata; class Actinopteri; order Siluriformes; family Ictaluridae; genus Ictalurus; species Ictalurus furcatus. The sequence goes on from NC_071256.1 coordinate 38,821,254, forward strand.
TGATCCACCACCACTCTGAACAAATGGTTCTTCCTTTGGAGATCCACAAATCTTTACAGTCCACAATCTTGAGCAACATAAAAGTTTTGAACCTTAATTTGTTCAAGCTTTGTGATGTTACTAGAAAGAAACTGATGAGATGAAGATCTCCAGCAGCTCGGTGTTGAGACTGTTCTCATTTCAGGGTTTAATCACAACTGCATCAAGCTGCTTCTTTTTTTTAACCACAAGGACAAACGGACCAAAAACTCTCCAAATCGTGACTCATAAATGGTCGGTGAAAGTTCAGCATCACCAAGACATTTAGAATCAGTGGTTTTTTCTTTGGAGATCTGATGTGGAACTCTGATGTTTCTTCACTTGTGAAGACGGAGAGAAAATGAAAACCAAGCAGGGTGGAACAAAAGCAGAACAAGATCCTGTTGAGACTGGAACAATCCCAGGCCCACAAGTTCCTCGAATGCCTAATATCAGAACCGGCATCACCAAAACGCTCCAAGAACCGAGAGGTTCATGAAAAGTTTGGTCCTCAAACCAAGACGACGTGGAGAGAGAAGAATAACGTGGAGATAGAATACATCCACAGTATGGAACGTTTATAGTAGTAAGGAGTTTGTTGGTGTCTTTCATTTAGCACAAATACAGGATGGAAATCTAAACATATTTCATGATTATGCTTATGTGAAGGATGAGAGAGAACTTTACCAGCTTTAGACGGCTTTGTGGCCTGTCCGTTGGGCCTGCCCACTCCTGGCCCCAATCCTAAACACCACAACACCATTTTAACCAAATGGCTTGAGAACAGTTTGTTGTTTTCTCGCTCTCAGCATGGCCTACAACTACAACAAACTACATCAAACTACATCAAACTACAACCTGTTCGCAATGCGCAGAAGATTTGAACACACAGCCGTCAGAATTTACTCAAACTTTTAATACTAATTTATAAAACTCTTCACACTACAGCGTATCTCGTGCTTCAGCTTTCTCCATATTCAATTTATTAAACTTAAAGATGTGAAGCAGCTTTTTTGTTTATATTTACTCATTCATTTGTTTGTCTGTTTATTAATTTACTGTATTTTATGCCACAAAGATCTATAACGCTTTACTGATCAAATCCAGGCTGCAATTCAGGCAGCATTTAAGCAGCTTTGATTACTTTTACACAAATTTTTAATAAATTTGCGGTTTATAAATAAAGTTTTTCACAACGTGACTTTCTAAAAGCATGCAGGTGACACCCTAGACACCAAGTACGCAAGAGGAAGTCGTAAACGAGAGAAATGAGGTAAAAGGCGTGCGAGTGTAGAGTTACCGTTGCTTTTAAACCCTGGTCCAGGAGGTGACACTTGTCCTCCACCGTATCCTGAATATCACAAACACGTCATACAATGCTTCTGTTTTACATTACGATATTTACAAACAACTCAGTCTCATGTTTTTTGAGGGGGGGGGGGCATTCACGCTGCTTCTGAAAGCGCAAGCACGGAAACACACTCGGAAGACACACAAAGGATGCTGCCATGCACTCCTGTAGAGAGAATAAATAAATAAATAAATAAATAAATAAATGATCACTGCCGTTTGGATTAAATGCTGAAGTGACGTGGCTTAAGAGAACAAAGACAAAGACACACCGATCCAACGTTCTCCAACGAACAACACTGTGACCTGGTGGGAAACATCTGTACCAGGGCCTTTTATGTTTTTAAAAATTTTTTATTTGTTTCATGGAGAACGTTGGAAATCCTGGTGCTTGGGGTTCAGAGGAGGATCAAAGGCTTGTGCGTGAACAAAAAAATGCAAATGTGAGTGTGATTCAAAACAGACACACACATCCCCCCCCAGACACACACAAACACACACACACCTGCAGACAAAAGCGAGTGTCGGCATGGTTTTAAACCAAGGTGATGTGATTTGTGATGCATGCAGTAAAAGCGAGGTGTTGTTAGGACTCTTCGTATACAAACATTACAGAAAAAAAGACCAGAGACAAACGGATGCCCAGGCTTTTTTTTTAACTTCTTTTTTTACCCGGTTTGTAGCCTTTAGTGCCGCTTCTTGCAGGTGTGCCTCCTCCTGCAGCGCCTACCAGTGGCACACACAGGTACTGTTACCTACAAACCGCATTTCTGAAGAACTGCAATCATCAAACAGTGAGCACCATACAGAGAAAGAACATATTTCCCGTTTTTAAATAAAGACCTTTTTTTTGTCCTTCACGGTGACTCTGTAAGGTTTGTACCGAGATGTTCGCAGAACGTATACGCTCACAGGAAGTGATCAAGACACGAACAAATTTATTAGGAAAGCCGGTCTTTAAAATCCCCATGAAATCAAAATTCCAAAACAACGACAAATTTCGCGTTTAGAAGATTCACAATGGACGGTCTCTCTCTAGCACCGGTATTCAGCAGTTCCGACGACATCGTTCTGCACGTCAGCTTCTCATCAGATTTTCTGTCCAAAGAACGCTCTCTAAAATCTGAACTGTCCCGCCGCCGATATTATAAAAATCGCCCTGCCGAAGGTGCCGTCGTCGCGCGAGAGAGATCGTATCAGCAAGCGCTGGTCGTAAATTTGTCCTTGGCTATTCGAATGCGCGTGCTTCTAACCGATTACGGTAATCTGGCTAAGAAGGAAACGGCTTCAGTTCATTCACTGTGAAGAAGGAAGTATTTCTGCCAGCTCACGGCTTTGCAACAGACATTTTTTCCCACGGTACTAACAGTCGAGTACGGCTTAGCCTGGGCTTTGAGGTAAGCTAAACGCTATCGGCTATTTTAGAAGGGGGAGGAGCCACGCAATATGTCCCACATTGACTTCCTGTTTCAGTGGAAATTGTGTCAACACTGCATGTATCAAGGCACTTCATTACTCTTCACACCCTACGAGATCCCAAAAATCCAGGCTGAATTCCAAAACTGTCAGATTACACGATGAAGATCCTCTAGCGACAGACCTACAGATAACTAAAGCTACTACGTTCCGCTTACGTCATCAGTCAGCGCGATCAGTGCGATAAACGCGATAAACACAAACAAAGTGAGCTCGAAGTAATAAGGAGCTTTTATTCGGTCCATTCGCCGCTACCGTACGCGTAGCTGACCCATGAGTTTGACGTCCTCCTGTTACTGCTGTCCATGCGGCGATAATAAAGTAATAAACTTATTCACTCACCATATACAGCACCAGGATAACCTCCAGCACCATAACCTAAAAAAAAACAAAACACGAGTACATCGAACGTGAGTGTAAAGTAAATAAATAAGCATGCATCCACAACGTTATCCCAGATCACTTTCGAATTCTGGATTCTGATTGGTCAGAAGATGGGTTGAGCGTCAAAGCTCCAGCGTCAGAGGTAAAGCTGCAGCTTTAAGTTTTGTAACAAGCTACGATTTTTTTTTGTCTTAGCAATTTCAAGAGAGAGAATAAAGTGAGAGAATAAAGTGAGGGAATAAAGTGAGGGAATAAAGTGAGGGAATAAAGAGAGGGAATAAAGTGAGGGAATAAAGTGAGGGAATAAAGAGAGGGAATAAAGTGAGGGAATAAAGTGAGGGAATAAAGAGAGGGAATAAAGTGAGGGAATAAAGTGAGAGAATAAAGTGAGGGAATAAAGAGAGGGAATAAAGTGAGAGAATAAAGTGAGGGAATAAAGTGAGGGAATAAAGTGAGGGAATAAAGTGAGGGAATAAAGAGAGACAATAGAGAGAGGGCTGGTGAGGGAACGAGTGTCTATAGCTGCTGTAACGTAAGTGACAACAGGAACTTGTTTTGCAGATATCCGACAATATTAAATGTAACTAAAAAGTGACAGTCAAAAATGACATTTCGGTTTTTAATAAATAGAAAAATCGTTTAAATCCTAATGTTAAAAGTGGAAAGTGGAAATAATCCACTTTGGGGTGTACGCAGGAACAGTGTAATACTTCAGTCATGTCACAATGTGAGTTCGGGGTTTGTTTGTTTTTTAGATTATTAGATCAGTTGAGAAACTCGGAAACAAGATGATGTTTAGCAAATGTGCGTTTACATAAAGAGACGACGCACTCACCTGGCTGATATCTGTATCCATTGGTGTATCCTGGAACAAAAATCAGACAGGAAATTTATCAATTTTGCCTAAAAGCCTAAAAATGGCCAAAAAAAAAAAACCAACAAAACAAAAACCCCAGGTGTTCTCTCACCTCGCCCTCCCAGGCCGTTCCCGAGTGCCAGTCCTGCGCCAAGATTAGCACCTAGAAACAGCAGAACCAAAAAGATGCGTTTTTTTTAAGTTTGAATGCATACAGGATATGAAACGTACGACACTAGATATTAGTACGCATACAGCGTCTGATGTAGTTTTATTTTTACTACCGTATCCTCCCAGAGCAGCTCCGTATCCTTGTTTCAGTCCTCCTCTGGGCGCGTATCCCAATCCTGAGGAAAACCAACACAAACACATCATTCTTTATAAACGCATTCCACTTCGACCTCCACTACCATCACCACCACCATTACCACCATCTCCACCACCATCACCACCTCCACCACCATTACCACCATCTCCACCACCATCACCACCACCACCACCTCCACCACCATCTCGACCACCACCACCATCTCCATCATCACCACCACCTCCACCACCACCACCACCACCACCATCTCCACCTCCACCATCTCCACCTCCACCACCACCATCTCCACCACCACCACAATCACCTCCATCATCACCACCACCATCTCCACCACCACCACCATCACCTCCATCATCACCACCATCACCACCATCTCCACCATACCGGGTTTAACAACGTCAACTCACCTCCGAGATAACGCCCAGCTGTGTAAAACGGAGAACATGGAGAACATTTCAGAGAGAAATAAATGAGTATAGCTTCACAAATTAGCCGTCTTTAAGAACACGAAACCCTTACCTCCGGGCTTTCCTCCTGCATAGCCACGGCTCCCGAGAACACCAGCTCCTAGAGAGAGAAAAAGCGAAGAGGTAATAAACAGGAAATTAATGAAGAGAAATTATTTACATAATAAATACAGTACAGAGAATATGATCATCACACACACCTCCAGGCTTTCCAGCAGTACCAGGAACACCGAGACCAGCACCTGAGGAGTAAGACATGAGGTTGATGAAGACAAGAAAAGGTACAACGAGACAAAAAAAAGGAGGGAAAATATCATTACTGGCCATAATCACTGAGCATTGTGGTGGTACTATAAATATTAGAATAATGTGCACTACTGAGAACTTCCAGTAATTATCCTGGCAGTTATCTAACCGGTCATCCCAAAAAATATCTCTATAATTATTCCATATGTTTTGCTAGGAGTACAGAGACTTATCCCACTAATATAATTACCTCTATGATTATATCAGTACTTATTCCGTTAATTATCTCTGAGATAACTATCTGAGAAATCCTGGCTGCTATTAATAATAATAATAATAATAATAATAATAATAATAATATTACACTGGGACTTCTCGGGTATCTTCCAAGAGATAATTAATGGAAAAACTACTGTTATAATAATTATCTCAGAAATGATCCCAATTATTTACTGGGCTACTGGGATAATTACTGGAATTAGTACAAAAACATACTGAAATTACTGCTGAGGTAATTATTACATATGAGAATAAAATATTGAGGAGATAATTACTGGGGTAACTACTGAGATAAATTACTGGGATAAATTACTGAGATAAATCCTGAGATCATTACTGAGATAAATTACTGTGATAAATTACTGGACAACTGAGAACTACTAAGATCAGTAATGAGTACTGATATATCTAATGAAATAATTACTGATCTGTTTATATAATATAAAGATAATAATAAAGATAATTACTAGAGTAAGTGCTGGAATAATTACTAGAACACAATGCAGTGACAAAGTATTTGTCCCTATCCTGATTTTTGTGTACATCTCATACTAAACTGTTTAAATTTAACTAAATCTAAGATAAAAACAAACGCAAACTGAGTAAACAAAAAATACCATTTTTAAATGATGTTATTTATTGTAGCAAAAAAAGTTCTCCAAAACCAATGGGGCCTGTGTGAAAATGTATTTTCCCCCGTAGTTATTAATTCCCCAAATCTATGACACTGCATTGATAATGGGGTTCAGCTGAACGAGACGCAACCAGGCCTGATTTCTGCAAACCCTGTTCAATCACATCTACACTTACACAGAACTTTCTCAGCAGCATGAACAGGCCTACAGGCCTCTCCTGCATCAATAAAGGTCACTGTTCATGACTCCACTATCAGAAAGACACTGGGGGAACACGGCTCCATGGAAGAGTGGCGAGGTGAAAACCACTGCTAACCCAGAAGAACATTAAGACTCGTCTGAATTTCACCAAAACACACCTCGATGATCCTCAAACCTTTTGGGAGAATGTCCTGTGGACTGATGAGTCGAAAGTGGAACTGTCTGAGACGGGTGTCCCGTCACATCTGGCGTAAACCAGACACAGAATTCCACAAAAAGAACATCATACCTACGGTCAAGCATGGTGGAGGCAGTGTGATGGTGTGGGGATGCTTTACTGCTTCAGGGTCTGGGCAACTTGCCGAGATAACTACTGAGATAATTACTGCAATAATTACCGAGATAACTACTGAGATAATTACCGAGATAACTACTGAGATAATTACTGAGATAATTACCGAGATAACTACTGAGATAATTACCGAGATAACTACTGAGATAATTACTGAGATAATTACCGAGATAACTACTGAGATAATTACCGAGATAACTACTGAGATAATTACCGAGATAACTACTGGGATAACTACTGAGATAATTACTGGAATAATTACCGAGATAACTACTGAGATAATTACTGCAATAATTACCGAGATAACTACTGAGATAATTACCGAGATAACTACTGAGATAATTACCGAGATAACTACTGAGATAATTACTGAGATAATTACCGAGATAACTACTGAGATAATTACCGAGATAACTACTGAGATAATTACTGCAATAATTACCGAGATAACTACTGAGATAATTACCGAGATAACTACTGAGATAATTACCGAGATAACTACTGAAATAATTACTGGAATAATTACTTACACAATTACTGAGTTAATTACTAGGCTACTTGAATAATTACTGGAGTAAGAATTAAGATAATTCCGGGAATACTGAGAATAACCACCGAGATCAAGTTTGGAATAATAACTCATGAGATCAGTGCTAGGATAATTATACTTAATTCAAGAGATCTGATAAGCGAAGGTTTCTCAGTAGACACTCTGGTCTTTACACGTGACCTAAAGACTTACCTCGTCCTGGGGCCAGTCTCCCCAGCACTCCAGCTTGACGTCCGACTCCTGGTTAAAACAGTTAAATTAGTTCATCAGTTCATTTATTAAACAAGTGCAAGCTGTAAGAGTAAAAGCGTGGATGTGACAGACGTGTTCTAGGGATTGAGATGCAAGACAGTAACACAGCAGACACGTCTGTAGACTCTGAAGTCTAGATGTCCACACGTAATGAAAACGAGCGCACGAGTGCACGTGTTTATTTTCTCCTCGGCTCCGAGCATCACGTGCATCTCTCGTCTTTGGGATGAAGGCGTGAGTTTTGGCGGTCAGTTTGACGGGGCCGGGCTGCGTGCCGAGTCAGCACACGCCGGGAGACAGGCTGCCATTGATGCGCACGGACGCTCAGACAAACGGATGGATGGTGTATGACGTGAGAGTCGGCTCTCACGGCTGGTCGTCACATTTTGAGCCACATCGCCGCAGGACATGAAAGACGGAGCAGTTGCGTCAGTTGGAAAGTGTCCAAGTCACCGAGACGTGTTTACGAGTTAACCTCTTCCAAAGGTCGTTTTTGCTTGCTTTGGTTTTTGCAGGTATCAAACAAAATCTGACACAGAACTGTTTGAAGACTTTATCTCATCAAAGATATCACAATTCATTAATACATTAATCATTAAAGACATTTAAATAAATAAAAAAATATATAAACGTCATAAAGCGCCGAAATTCCAGCTAAACTCACTAATAATTCTGATTCGAGACTAATAGGTGTGGCCTAACATTCTAATGAGCATGCTGTGATTGACTCCGCCTTTTAATTGTTAGCTAATGTTCATACGTTAGATTAGCGTTCGTACACTAGGGTAGTTTTAGCTCGCTGTGTTAAAGCTATCATTTGACAGATTAGCCTAGGGAATTAGCCACTTGCTACGCTAGTTTTTGGTCACTAGATTAGTTTTAGCTGACTAGGAAAGACTCTACTTACTAGATGAGAGTTCATACGATAGCTTAGCTTTAAGTGTTTACTGTTTGGGTTAGCTTTTGCTTGCTAGATTAATTTTCTTCAGTAAATAAATAAATTTAGTGACAAAAAACAAATCTGTTTTAATCCACAACAATCTGTTCATCATCACAGAATAAATCCTAAATCGCTGTGTCGAGTATTTACTGAGGAGGAAAATTTCACAATGCTGTTCGATTTCAACTCGAGTGCACATTATTATTATTATTATTATCATCATTATTATTAATAACCGGTAAATCTGTATTTGTATTACGAATCAGGTTTTCTTATCAAATAGAACAGAGGTAGATTCGGCATTGTCTGTTTTTTGGGTTTTTTTTTTTTTACTTTAACCTTTCACAAAACATCATACGCTATATAAAATATAAAACATTTGTAAATAGCATGTAGTGTTTTTATCCTTTCCCGAGAATACGTTCCTCCTTTTATTCGCTTACGTCTTTCGCCTCCATTTTATTTATTAGTTTCATTTAAGAACGATTATTTTATACCACAGACGTCGGGACTCAGACACAGTCTCAGTGTTTAAGTCTAGACTTAAAACGTATTTGTTTACTCAAGCCTACCCTGACTAGACTTTCTGTTACGCTAAGCACAGTCCTAATCATCTTTTCTCTCCCTCTCTCCTTCTGTCGAGTCACACACGATTTTATGGAGATACTAGAGATCCTGATCCTCTCTGCTCTCCGGACCTGCCTGATCCGTTTCGGATGTCGTACCTCTGGATGGAGCTCAAATCTACTCCAATTCCAGACTGCTGGGACTACGGCTGCTCCTAAGGCCATACAGACTTCATATAAATCCATAATGAACTTTTTCACACTATCTGTTGTGACCCAGATGAGGACGGGTTCCCTTCTGAGTCGGGTTCCTCTCAAGGTTTCTTCCGCTTAAAACATCTTAGGGAGTTTTTCCTCACCACCGTCTCCACCGGCTTTAATATCTGTATACCGTGTTTATATATTTCTGTAAAGCTGCTTTGAGACAATGTGTATTGTAAAAAGCGCTGTACAAATAAAATTGAATTGAATTAAATATATTGTATAAAACGCATTATGTAAAACATTTCATATAAAAAAAATCAATAAAAGACCATTTATAATCCTTAAAGCTTCTGTGTAGAACCCTACAGCAGTGTGTTTCCCTCTCAGAAAGAGTTCCAACTAAAAGAACCCTTGAGGAACCGTTTATTCCCCCACTGAAAAAGTCCGACCTCGTGTCCCAGTAACTCCCTTTTTCTCCTCAGACCTTCTTCTCTCTCCGCACTAACCTCAGAGGTTCTTAAAGCTTGATAAGTGATGCAGCTATACATCCATTTTGGTCACTTTCTGAAAATAAAACTACGCTCAGCGTGAGTGGAGATTTAGATTTAGTGTTTAATGAGTAAAGTTATTTAATATTAAAGTCATCTTCACTTCCCAAAGCCTGCGCGTGTCTTCAGTCTGGTTTCATTTACTCTCAAATAAACCCTGAGCAGCACCGCGTCATTACCTGCAAAACCTACAACTATTATCCGTAATTATTCAAAACATTATTCAAAATTATTTGGGGAATTATTTTCCAACATCTAATCTGTAATTTAGGAATAATTCAAGTGCACAATTTACATAAATGAATAATAATTTCCTTTTTTATCATGTATCAGTGTGATAAAAACGCTAACTTAAAAATAACAATAACTAACAATTTATTTTAACGGAACGTCTGAACACACGTATCTCCTTGTTGCTTTATTCCGCTTGTACAACCTCACTAGGAACAAACTAAAATATATGAATTATTTCTAATCATTTTTCATTATTTTTCCTCATAAGTTCCTTTTTTTCGTTAAAGAAACGAATCTGAAGTATTTTTTTAAAAATGAAATCCTCATTGAATTTGTTTTACATTACGCTTAAATTATACCCAGTTATACTTTCGTCATTATCTCGATTTTTTTTATTGTAAGAAAAAGGCCATTCACTAAAAACAAACTAAAACGACGTTGTGACTTTTGCAGTTCAGAGTTTTTTCCTCTGGGATTTATTAAACCTCACACACCTCTGTTCGGTCTCTACCTGAGCAGGACGAGTTCCTCCTACATCGCATCTTACCTCCTTGTAAGGTGTGCTGCACCAGCCACAGCAGCAGCGATGTCTTCAGGAGCGCCCGAGCCAACATGGCAGCCAAAAGCCAGACAGACAGACAGACAGACAGGTGATCAGACTAACTTGAGGAACAGCACTAATGGTCAGTCGTGGTGTCTGTGTGCTCTTTAAATATACCTCAGACTCCTGTGCCTTCCCTCCAATAAAGCCCTGCCTTCTATAACGCCATTGGGTACCAAGAACCTGACCATCATGTCCACCTCTTCATCCTCCTCCTCCTCCTCCCACTCCTCCTCCTCCTCCTCCTTCTCCATCATCCCAGACCAGACATCCAGTCCTGCAAGACATCCAGTCCACCATCATCACTCAGGTCTCGAGAACAGAGCTAAGAGATTGCTGCTAAAAGTATCGTGTACAACTTTTGAAGGTCATTTTATGTCTCAAGGTCTTCAGATCTTGAATTTCAGGACAAAAGGTCACGTAAGGTCACAGAGCACCACATGCACCTGACTGCATTCATACACAGCTTTCGCTCTGAGCTCTACACGCACTGATTTAGAGCGGAAACAACGCGGACGAGTCTCGTGTTGGAAAACGCTGACATCACTGCGTGACGAAGCGGCGTTACTGTTACCACGCCGAAGTCCATCATCTCCCTACAACAGCACGTCTTTCACAGCAGTTTACCTGCGATTACACGTTTCCTATTCATTATCCAATCACACGCCATGCTTTTCATCCCTTATTAATTACACCCGCTTAACGACTTCCTTCCTGTTCTCACTCACGTTATAGCAGCTATAAACACTCGCTCCCTCACCATCCCTCTCTCTAGTCTCTCTTTATTCACTCTCTTTAGTCTCTCTCTCTTTATTCTCTCTCTTTATCCCCTCTCTCTAGTCTCTCTTTATTCACTCTCTTTAGTCTCTCTCTCTTTATTCTCTCTCTCTATTCCCTCTCTTTATTCTCTCTTTATTCTCTCTCTTTATTCTCTCTCTCTCTATTCTCGCTCTCTCTATTCCCTCTCTCTCTATTCCCTCTCTCTCTATTCTCTCTCTTTATTCCCTCTCTCTTTATTCTCTCTCTCTCTCTATTCCCTCTCTTTATTCTCGCTCTCTTTATTCTCTCTCTCTATTCCCTCTCTCTCTATTCCCTCTCTCTTTATTCTCTCTCTCTATTCCCTCTCTATTCTCTCTTTATTCCCTCTCTCTTTATTCTCTTTCTATTCCGTCTCTCTTTATTCTCTCTCTATTCCATCTCTCTTTATTCTCTCTCTATTCCCTCTCTCTTTATTCTCTCTTTATTCCGTCTCTCTTTATTCCCTCTCTCTTTATTCTCTCTTTATTCCCTCTCTTTATTCCCCCTCTCTTTATTCTCTTTATTCCCTCTCTCTTTATTCTCTCTTTATTCCCTCTCTCTTTCTCTCTTTATTCCTTCTCTCTTTCTCTCTTTATTCCCTCTCTCTTTATTCCCTCTCTCTTTATTCTCTTTATTCCCTCTCTTTATTCCCTCTCTATTCTCTTTATTCCCTCTCTTTATTCCCTCTCTCTTCATGTTCATAAGACCAAAAAGAAAGCACCGCTTTGATGTCACAAAACTTAAAGTCGGCGCTTTATTGTTACAAAGCGCCGACACTGGAGACTCCTTCCACACACGTTACATAATACACATCTTGCATAATCAATGTACGTGGCGCGTCCGCCGTGCACGTGTCCCTGTCAACGAGCTGTTACTACGGAAACGATAACTTGTTCTAATGGAAGCACCGATCATCAATAAAGCTGCGACGTGCAGCGGCGTTACTGCCCGAGCTCCTGTTCTAGAGGGTCAATCAACACCTCCTGACCAATCACGATCCAGAAAATCACACGAATAATAACCGAATAAATCAGAGCCCAGCTCTCTTTCTTTTCCACTCGTGGATCGCCGTGGTAATCAAACGGAGTGAACGCTAGACAGTCGCGCGGAGGACAGAACAGGAGCTCGCACAAGCCAGCTGTTCCTCTGCGCGCCTCTGCAACAGTGAGCCTCTATTGCTGAACTTTAAAAAAGGAAGTCTGTAGAGAGCGGAAAGGAAGAATACAGCTCAGCAGGATGTGGAGACACACACCGTTCCACATTAATCACCATTAAAGCTTGTTATTTCGCAGGAGGACAGAACCTGGCTGCACACGTCCCTAAATGAGGTCACATTTAAAAGGCAGACTCCAAAACAAGCCGTATTAATCGCACAGAACCAGACCTTGTGTTCGGGATCCTTCTTTTTTTTCCTGCAGTTGTAAATATGAGTTGTTTATTAGAACTGTACTTCTCTCTCTCTCTCTCTCTCTCTCGCTCGTTCCATCTTCGTCCTTTTTCAAGCGCTTCACCTGCAACACGTGTTCGGAGAGAAATATTCCAATACAGCAAGACGACGTTGTTGTTGTTGTTGTTGTTGTTGTTAATATGAGGTTGCTTTAAAGAAAGGAGTTTGGAGAAAAATCTAAATGTTCCGACGTCACTCCACACGGACATGGCAGTTTAACAAAACAGAAACATGTGAGACTTAACACGTAACTAAAGAGTAGTGCGTCGAACAATAATTATCGGCACCCTTCATAGTAAAATGGTAAATGACGCAGTTATATAGCGCTTTTATCCAAAGCGCTTTACACTTGCTGCGTTTACACGGACAGCAGTAATCTAATTACTGACGTTACTCTGAGTAAGATAATATTGTGATTAAGGTGTTTACATGAGTCGCTTTTAGAATACTCCTGTCATGTTCCCGTTTTACATGTTTCAGAACATAATTAGATTAACAGCCCGCGTCATTACGTCACCGCGCCACGCCGTCCGACGTCCCTCCAGAATTTCACGTATCAACATACAGTTCGTCTTCGTTATGGTACCGTATACAGTTTTGCGTGTTTTTATTTTATTTTTTTTACGGACGTTTTAAGTGCAGTTAATTATTTGTCATGCTGTACGTGCTAATAGACGACTGCTTGAAGCGGTGGGTGTGTCCCAAATCGCGTACATACCGTCTATATAGTAGCCGAGATACATGTATTTATCCCCACTGCAGGCCTATAGTAGGAAAGTATGCGATTTGGGACACAGCCGAACTCTCTTGCTCGCCATAAAAACGTAAAACTGCCGTGTGTGATCGTGTCCTGTCGCAACATGCGGTGAAAACTCCCACACGACGTTCATAATGTGATTAAGGTGTTTACATGTCACTACTACACGTCCATAATGCGACTAAAACAGGAGTACTCCACCTGTCTTAATTCCATTAGTGCTTACTTCGATTATGACCTTAATCAGATTAAGGTAAGTAAAAATTGCTGTTTGCATGATAGTTTCTTAATTAGAGTATGGTCTTAATCGGATTAAGAGTGGATTATTGTTGTCCATGTAAACGCAGCTACTGTGTCTCATTCACACATTCACACACACACACACACACACACACACACACACACACACACCAATGATAGCAGAGCTTCCATGCAAGGCGCGAACTTGCCATCAGGAGCAACTTGGGGTTCAGTGTCTTGCCCAAGGACACTTCGGCATGTGGAGTCACGTGGGCCGGGAATCGAACCGCCAACCCTACGATTAGTGGACAACCCTCTCTACCACCTGATCCACAGCCACCACGAGCAAAAATAATATATGTATAAAAATAAACATCTCCAACTCAAATTACGCACAAATCAGTCAATCAAAAATCAATAATAACTCAACACATGAATGTTCAGTAGGACCCACGTGTCTACGGGGGAGGGGTTCCGAGCCCCCCAGCGGATGCCTGAAATCGCGGGTAGTAGCGAACGCTAGCATATATATATATATATATATATATATATATATATATATATATATATATATATATATATATATATATATATACACACACACACACACCGCACATACCTATGATGAAGTTTCATTTATAATTTAGACACAATAAGATATAAACAACAATAACTAATGATTTTTAAAGAACGGGATTTGATCGATTTACTCCGAACGGCTTGCAATTTAAATTTCATGGTTAAGTGAAACTGCCGTAACTGAAAGAGTGGATACGATGTTTTACGACGTTTTTTATTTATTTCTAAAACATATAATAAGCACACTTACACCCAACACACACACACACACACACACACACACACACACACACACAGTGAGGATAATAGTGAAGGAGGGGAAAACAACAAAAGATCACAGTTTTAGAAATCCACGCCTGAGCTGATGTTTGTGGTTATGGATGAAATGCTGTTCGGAGCTATAGAAGCTCCTCATGAGAACATCACACTACAAGCGGCGTCTCGTTGTTTCTGCAGTCAGACGAGACCGAACTCAAACATGTAGAAGGAAACCGAATGCGAGCTCCTGATCAGGCAGCGTGAAACGTCGAGGTGGATTTTTGAGTTGTTTTCGTGGTTCTTGCGAAGACTGACGGCGTCATGAACTCTACTAAGTCTTACGATATTCCAGCCGATAGCCTGGTTTCAACAAGAATTCAACAAGAAGACGAGCCAAACACAAGGTTGAAATCATTTCTGTTTGATTTCATGAAGTCTTTTAGATTACGGGCGCCAATAATTCTGACGAACACAGCATATGGTTTTAAATGACATCATTATTCCTTTATTATCTTAACGTCTGATTATTTGCTCATATGTTAAACTAATAAAAATGATCAGGGTAATTCAAATGGCATGCCATACAAAACTATTGGCACCCTGTTTTTCAGACATCGATATCAGTTACACACTCAACACAACGTAGTGGGAGGAGCCAATGCAGCACCAAGCTGTGCTTTCACCAAACTACTCCTTTAAGGTCACATGTTGTGTATCTGTCCTCTACATGTGCAGGTGTTATGTGCTCAGAACACGGAGCGACTCGGGGATGACGGGAAAAACCACGAAGCCGACGCCAGGAACACGGACGAGCGAACAAACCTACACGCTCGGCGTCCCTCCAGACCGTAGCTTATAGGAAACAGTCTGATGTTTCGAAAGTTTCTGCGCACTTAAATGAACACCCAGACTCCAACCGCAAACCACCCAGAAGGACTGGCACTGAAAAATACACAAAGCCGGCCGCGGGGTGATGCCCGAGGCCTGCGTGTGGAGGCTGTTAATGGGCAGATGTGGCGTTTCTAAATATCCCACACACACACGCTTACACACAGTGTGAGGGAAGCGGAGAGAACCGTGCCGCGGTTAAATAAACTCCACCACGCTGACGTTCTCAGCACATGTATAATATATACTGTATGTGTCTGCGTGGATGTATGCAAACAATATCGTTATGTTCAGTTCTAGTGGAGATTTCGGCATCGCAGCATTTCCACACGTGTGAGCGTGTGTTAAAACCACGCTACGTACAGATGTGTATCATCACCTGGATCACAGCTGCCGCCGTGGTGCAAAGTACTGATGGAACATACACTCACATACGCTCGCACGCTCTCTCTCTCACACAGTAACACACTGACGACGAACTCGATTCAAAAGCGCACACGATTAAGCGTAGAATCTGTGCTTCGTTCACAAAAGGGGCTTTTTGGGTTTGCTTTTGTGTTTTTTTTGTTTTGTTTTTTTACACAGGAAGGAGTTTGAGCTCTAGAACATCGTCTGGAAGATATTTAACAAATAAGGCCAGTCAGTTCATTAGAAATGAGGCAGATATACACAGTGGTGTCACTTTAGGACCTGAGAGGGTTAGTAAGGACAGAGGGGCTGCCGGTGCCAGACGAAGGGGGGCTTCCAGACATGAGCCGAGGCCAAAACATACCCAATACATTTATACAGAGAACCAGCGAACGAGACAAATGACCCAGAATGGAAAAAAGACTCAAAGAGGGCGAGAAGGGAGGAATGTGTTTGTGTGTGTGTGTGTGAGAGAGAGAGAGAGAGAGAGAGAGAGAGAGGGAGAGAGAGAGGGAGAGAGAGAGGCATATTAGCTCAACTGACACAAGAATGTGAAACTGAGAAGGAGGTGAAGATTACTCACACAGAGCTTGATTTGTAATTACATTAAAACCACAGCGCTGCTGATCGCTTTATTCCGATTGGTTCAAAAATAAGACACGCTATTTTAACAAGGGAAAAAAAAAATATCATGGATATGGTGAAGCTTTCCGTAAGGAGCCGGAGGGGGAAAGCAGAAGTTTTGAGATCAATTAGATAAGACAAACATTCACTTGTACCAAAGTGATGAATACGTGAAACATGGTGGTGGTAGAGTCATGGAGTCAGTGTCCTTATTGACGGAGTGACACCAAAAGGAGCAGAGCCTTAAAGTCAACTTCACGGTTCATACCCAAACAAACGCCCAGGAATCAGGGCTCGGAAATTCATCATGGAGATGTTTTAGTCCAGACGTGAAAAACGTATCGATTGTCGAGGTCCATCATCTGATCGCCAAGCGTAGATTTTACTTACTGGAAATAAAAACTGTAATAATCATACCATGTCATAACAGCTGCCTCGGTTTACTCGCTCAGTGCATACAGAGGCATTTAAAAGGTAATAATGCGACATGGCAAGACGCGAGATTAACTGAAAATTCAGACTAAAAGTGTTTTGTTTTGTTTTTTAAACTCAGTATGCGGTGGTTACAACAACACTGTGACGTACAGTATTAAACAGTCATGACACTGACCTTCATTACACTGTAATAACACAGTTATGGATCGTATATTCAGACTGGAACGCAAGTAAACTGTACATTTTTTGCATATTAAACTTTTTATGAGTGCTTATAATGATATATCGAAGTCATGACATCTTAATGATAAAGTTATGCACTGTAAATATTTTCTCTGACTCAAGCTACAAAGTCAGGTGACGGGTGACGCCGCGTCACGTTTACGTCAAGTGACTCGTGTCGTAAGACGTGACAGTTGAAAACGTCAGGCTGACGTCAGTCGGAATCGGTCGGATGAATGTTTGTGTGTTTACGTCAGGTTTTATATGTATACGTAGCTCTATAATCACGACATTACCTACGCCGACCCGTGCGGTCTTTACGACCGCTGACGTCAGATGGAATCGGTTTGATAAAAGTTTATCAGTTTATGTAGGTTTTAAAATAAAGTGTAACGGACAAAATATTACGAGTGAAATGGATTCAGTCGATCGAGAAACGTCATAAAATCCATCAGTCCTCCAGGTTTGTGGTTCTCGAAGCAAAAGGGTTCTCGATAGGCCAAACTACAGAGGCAAAATAATGTCGCTACTCAAACACTCGCACTGTTTAAACCCTAAATCTGTTCAGTGAGCCCTGCGCGAACACACATTCCCCTTGGATCAGTGCCGATATCTCGAGATGTGCAAATGGAAGATTCCTCCGCTCGGACCGATCCGCCGTCCAGCTCCCCGTGGACACGCTCAGACAGGGACAATACTGGTGATGGATTGTTCCATGGCAAAGATTTGCCTGGGTGTCTACGAGCAAAAACACAGTGTGTCTGTCCAACAAAGAACAGAGACAGGAGGAAAAGGAAGTGCTCAGTCCTCCACCGCACAGACCGCACTTTCAGCGTTCACGTCTCGGCTCGAGCCGCCGCTCGGGTCCCGGGTCAAAGCCCACACGCTGGCTCTCGTCCTTCGGTAGCTGTTTATTTTGCGGTTGAGTCAATGTACTCTGCGGGTCACACAGTAGCACTCTGTTCCTCCTTCCTGCTGGAAAACAAACGATCATCTGCTGAGCCCGAGGACGTTTACGCTGACGCCATCAGACCACAGCGCTGCCCTGACAGTAGCGCGGCCAGCATCACAGCTTCATATTAACGTTCCAAAACCTTATCGTTTCTATACTAATCTCCACACAAACACGTGTGCAGTCACTGATCCAGAGCCAGCGCTTTGTAACAGTCAGAGGTAACGCCTTATTAACTTCTAGAGAGAGAGAGAGAGAGAGAGAGAGAGAGAGAGAAGAGACAGAGGCTGAAGAAATGTGTAATGGATAAATGGAGGAAAATTCCACTCACTAAACTTAACCAACAGGAGTCTTCACTCAGCGTCCAGACACTTAATACGTCTTATTAAAGAAAAGCTGATGTTACACAGCGATAAACACTCGACTGTCCCAACTTTTTTGGAGTGTGTTACAGTCATTAGATTTGTAATGTGTGTATATTTTCAAAAATAAATTACATTCACAAAGTAGAACACCAAATAATGTGTTTTCAGTACAGTACAGCGTGAACTCAATTTTCAAAGGATTCTTTTTTTTGCATTTTCCATACTGTCCCAACTTTTTCGGAATTGGGGTTGTAGACTGAGGGGGAAAAAAAAAGAAAATGTAAAGAGATGAAAGGGGTGTGTGTGTTTTGATGAGCGAGTGTACACACACTAAGACAGCATTGCTGCCCGAAATGACATGGAACCAGACGTCCAGACGAGCAGCTGCTGTTACAGACGGACTGCGTTTACACGGACGGCAGTAATCTAATTACTGACGTTATCCTGAATAAGACGTATAATAATGTGATTAAGGTGTTTACATGAGTCGCTTTTAGAATACTCCTTTCATGTTCCCGTGTTACATGTTATAGAACATAGCTGGATTAACGTCATTGCGTCATTACGTCACCGCGTCACGCCGTCTGACGTCCCTCCAGAATTTCACGTATAGACACACAGTTGGTCTTCGTTATGGGACCGTATACAGTTCTGTGTGTTTCAGTTTTAATTTTACGAAAGCTTCAAGTGCAGTTAATTATTTGTCGTGCTGTACGTGCTAATAGACGACTCCTTGAAGCCGTGGGCTGCGTCCCGAACCGTGTACTTGCCGTCTATATAGTAACTGAGATACATGTATTTCTCCCACTATATAGCAGGTAAGTACGCGGTTTGGGACGCAGCCGTGCTCTCTTGTTTGCTGTTAAACGGTTGAGCGCTGCCGTGTGTGATCGTGTCCTGTCGCACAATGCGGTGAAAACTCTCACACGACGTTAATAGTGTGATTAAGGTGTGTACACGTCTGTAACGTGACTAAAACAGGAATACTCCACACGTCTTAATTCCACTTGTGTTTACTTCGAGTGTGACTTTAATCAGATTAAGATCATCAGTAATCTCTGTTTACATGCTAGTGTCTTAATCAGAGTATCGTCTTAATCGGATTCATATCGGATTATCGCTGTCCGTGTAAACGTGCAGACTGAAACCCTCGCATCTCCGCGTCTGCTCGAGTGGCGGCACGGGATCATGAGAAGACTTTCATGCAGCGAGGACGATAACACACAAAGCAACACGTTCACACTTCGGACTCGTGTGATCACACACACACACACACACCACACAACAGTGTGAAAAACATTCACAGTCTCACTTTCTTCACGTGCCTCGATAATGTGATATGCACAGTGTGACAAAAAGTCAGGCTATAACTGTAACACACACACACACACACACACACACACACACACACACACACCGTCGTCTCGAACACGTCCCGGCTCATTCCACGATTTCGGTGATGTTTGTGTCGCACTGATTTGACATTTACAGACGTGTACGTAAAGTGAAAGACGCTGCACGACAACAACGACTCTTCTGCATGTTTCAGATAAACGTCTACAGCGTCCTCGCGCCTGGTCTCCTCCTCTCCGACCTCACTCTGTTCATCTCTCGTACACAATCAATCTCTCACTCCTACACACTCCTGAGATACATCTCTAACCCGTCGCCTCATCGTCCTCGCTGTGGTTCGCTAAATCAAGCCCGAGAGACGCATACGATCGGATCTTCCCGGAATTTCATCGATAACGGACGTATAACATCTTCCCACGACAGCTGTAAGGAAAATATTCATCATGCACACACTGGCGTGGTTTTATTTCCCTACAGCTGCAGGCAATAAAGGAACCACCGCCTGACACGACGGTCACTGACGCACAACCGGCATCGGCGTGTGAGTGAACGCAGGAGTGGAAGAGTCTAGCCATGCGTTCCTACTTAAACCATTACGTCTAAAATTAAACGCTGTGGCTAAAAGCGGGAGACACACCTGGGCTGAACGAGTGAATGTGGGTCAAAATAGGAAGAGGGAAAGATGGAGAAATATGGACGCAGTACTCCTGTGGAGTGTGAGCGTGATTTCCGGTCTGCTGTAAGGCCAAGTCACGCAAAACACACACGGAGTCTATACTGCTCATTTATCATGAGGATTTAAATGACTAACAGTAGCTACGAGTTGTTGTTGTTGCTGTTGTTGTTGTTGTATTGCGTTGTGGTTCTCCATCACGATCAGGAATGTCTGTGCAGCTCCAGAGACGAAGAACGAGCATCTTCCTCGAGCGGGATCTCGGATCACCGTTGATTAATTCTCCGTGACAGCAGCTCTGACAGCAGCGCAGCTTCACATCACAGCTTTGTTTACGATTCACGCGCTCGTTCCAACACGCCATCGTTCCCATAGTAACAGCTCGTTCACAGGGACACGCCACGTCAACGGACCAAAAAGCGTCCTGCGTAGACGTTGAGCGTCGTTGACCTTTAACATTTATGGAAGGAGTCTCCAGTGCGAGAGGAAAAGCTGGAACTAAGGTTGTTTTTTTTTGACATTTTCAGGACAGAGGCATTTACACGTTCGTAGTTTCTCTGTAACGTGACATGACATTCCACAATATTAAATTATATTTATGTTAAAAGACAGCTCAGCTCAGCTCAGCTCAGCTCCGCCCCCCCGAAGCCCGGCCTAATTTAATGTTTAATGCAGAAATGTGACACTATAACCACATTTGTTTTGTTTTATTTCAGACCTGATGAAAGCGAGTGTGTATTAGACTGAGGGCGGAAAAGAGAAAATGTAAAGGGGTGTGTGTGTGTGTGAATATATACGGGAGTGTCCATCCTGAGTAGTGTGCTTTTACAAAACCCCTTTTCCTGTGTGTGTGTGTGTGTGTGTTTTGATGAGCGAGGGTACACACACTAAGACAGCGCTGTTGCCCGTAATAACATGGAGCCAGACGTCCAGACGAGCAGCTGCTGTTACAGACTGAAACCCTCGCACCTCCACGTCTGCTCGATTTGCAGCACGGGATCATGGGAAGACTTTCATGCAGCGAGGACGATAACGCATAAAGCAACACGTTCACACTTCGGACTCGTGTGATCACACACACACACACACACACCACACTAAAAACACAACAGTGTGAAAAACATTCGCAGTCTCACTTTCTTCACGTGCCTCGATAATGTGATATGCACTGTGTGACAAAAAGTCAGGCTATAATTGTAACACACACACACACACACACACACACACACACACACACACACACACACAGAGACCTGTAAACGCAGGCGTACAGGTTTCCTTCATGACAACAAGCATTTATAATCATTAAAATCCTCCAGCATTTATGAGCGAACACGTTTAACATCTTGAGCTCGAAACATCCTTTTCCACAC
The DNA here is from genome assembly GCF_023375685.1 of Ictalurus furcatus. Lineage (NCBI taxonomy): Eukaryota > Metazoa > Chordata > Actinopteri > Siluriformes > Ictaluridae > Ictalurus > Ictalurus furcatus. The sequence continues at coordinate 38,843,113 of NC_071256.1, forward strand.
GTCCTCCATTACACCGTTTATGTACATTTGAATTCGTTCACTCGACCCTGTCGCTTAAACACAAACATTCGGAGCATTTCACAGGTCACGAGGCAGATCTTCACCAGGAAGCCATTATAATCATCTCCTGAACATCTCGAGAAGAAGAAAAGTACACAGGTTGATTTTCAGTGATATCGGGACACAGACTGACGGCGTTACAGATGGAAAACAAATGACTAATTTACAAACTGCGAGTAAACTGTCAGAACGGCCGGAACGTCCTCATGACGTTAGCAAAGCAAGCTCGTTCTCCACTAGAGACCTCAAACCTGTTACTCATTTAAGAAGAAAACGCTGCAAAGAAGCTGTGGTTTGTTTGGTTTTTTTTTAAATGGCATTGTTGCCCGGAATGTACGAATGCTTAAACGCACGTTTTCTGATATTCAGAGTTGAAAAAAAGATAATAATAGGATTGTTTATGTTAAAAGGCACCGTAACCAAGGAGACAACCCTCGTACTGTTTCAAACTGCCAGCTTTTATACCGCTGAATATCTCATCTTTTTTTGAATACCACAGCGTCATGTGTGTATTTAGCGCACGCTACTGAAAGGACGCGTTGAACCCGAGCAGCAGACTGGAAGACGTAAATATCATCAAGTAAACATTCAATTAAACAGAAATATACACACACACAAATAAAAGGGGGTGGGGGGGGCTGAGATGTGCCATGCTTGGCAACATGCACATCCACTCAACAACAACAACAACAACATCATCACCAAAAAAAAACACTTTCCACAAGCTCAGCTTGTTTTAAAGAAAATAAAATGGGAGGAGGAAACGGGTTCTGGTGCTCCGAGCGCTTAAGAACCTGAACAGCCGCTTTGTTTTTGGCTGCAAGAACAAGTTTCCGTGTGTGTTGAGTGGATTCTGATATTGCAAAGGGATTAACAATACACACACATGCGCGCACGCGTGCACGCACGCACGTACGCGGTCTTCTCACTGTGTGCTAATGCCAGCGAAGGTATCACTCACGGTGTTGGGGGAAGAAGCACATTAATGCCACTGAAGGGTCGTTTGAGAGCCGAAAGAGCCGCTCTTATTGGAGAACTGATGGCGAATTAATCCAAAAGACAAATCTGGTATCACTTTAATCCGTTTCCAAGCAACCCAGCATCACCAATCCATGTGGGGACTCAACTGCTGATCATCCTAATTATAATTATAATTCCACAAAGGCTTCATTTTATCGGTCTTTGCTTGCCGTCAGTGGCCGACGCCCATCAGTGCTTTCTTTCCACACGCTACAGAACGTTGACTCGTTTGAAGGAAAAAGGGACGTGGTGGCTCAGTGGCGAAAACTTTGAGCTCCGACGGTCATGAGTTCAAACCCTGGCATTGACAAGCTGCCGTGGTTGTGTCCTCGAGCAAGACCCTTCACCCACCTGGATAAGTGCGTCTGTGAAATGCTGTAATGTAATGATCACACTCGCATCTTAATACAGACCGCGGTAAAGTTAGAACATAAACGGCGTCAGACTAAACCGTCAGAATTCCAAACTGCATAGACAGAGACGATCCTTATCTATATAAAAGGCTCTTAATGCTGATCGATCAGCAGAACATTGAATGATTGACATGAAGAACGCTGATTATATCGTAATGACGGCTCCTGTCGGGGGGGGGGGGGGGTATTTATTAGGCATCAGGTGAACAGTCAGTTCAGAAGTTGGAGTTAGGAAAAATGGGCAAGCGTAAGGATCTGGGTGACTTTGACAAAAGTTGCGATGGCTAGACGACTGGGTCAGAGCGTCTCCACAATGGTAGGTCTTGTGAGGAGATTCCGGTATGCAGTGGTTAGTACCTACCAAAAGTGGTCCAAGGAAGAACAGGGCGACAGGGTCATGGGCGACCAAGGCTCATCGATGCGTCGACGTGAGGAGCGATGTGTGCCAGGATAGCACGCCCTGACACACTGCAAAAACCCTTCAGGAACGGTTTGAGGAACATGACAAAGAATCCAAGGTGTTGACTCGGCCTCCAAATTCTGCAGATCTCAGTCCGATCGAGCGTCTGTGGGACGTTCTGGACAAACGAGTCCAATCCACGGAAGCCGACTGGACTGGACTGGATTAAAAAACCTGACCTCGACCCCTAACAGCTGTCTAACTATAGGCCTAAATCAAACCTCTCCTTTAATCGGCAAGACCCTAGAAAAGGTTCTTACTAGCATCGTACTAGCATCGGAACCACGTTAACGAAATCTTGGGTCAGGATTGAGACCTCGTTAGAGTGCTGAGAAAGCGTTGGTTAAAGAAATAAATGACCGAATGCTGGTTTCGGATCAGGGTTCTGCTTATGCGTCAGACACAGGTTTATCAAAGAGAAAAAGAGCTTTGAAGCTCAACATCGGATTTTAAACAGATCCACCGTTTTACTGGACTGCACTGAGTGAGCGTGTCAATCAAAAGTGGGGGCGGGGTTTAACACAATAATCATGTTCTTCACGGATAAAGGCAGCTTTCAGCTTTTCTAAACTGATCCAGAAATGGAATTTGCCAGCATTTGACGAGGTAAGGAAACTTACAAGAGGTTTGTCAGAGAATTTCTGAATATAAACACAACCTTGTTTGTTCCGTTTAAGACTGCAATGAAACTCTTTAAGGAGAATTAGACTCTGATTTAAGCTCCAGGACTCAAATTCCAGCACCCTGTGTTTTTCCTGATGCTGTAATAACAAACCTGACTGAACTCATCAGTTAATGACGAGGTGGAACGACTGGGTCCGGGAAGGAAAATCACCAAAGCGTCCAGGAACGTCGAACACGGCGAGCAGCCTGGCCGTTCCTTTCACAAGCCAGTCTCAGACAATTAAACAGAGCCGGGACTGCAGCAGGGCCGCGAATATACGGCGTGGACAAATAAACCTCCGTATTTACGCCTTTCACAGTTTCCTGCAATAATAAAGAAAACAAGGCGAGTGTATGAGTCACACATTACTTAAGTTCTCGGGATGACGCACAATATTATGTCTCAAGTGCATGTGTAGGTGTGGAAAAGATCCACTCCGTGTAGTGCAAATGTTTGCACACCCTCACTTCAACAACAGTGGCATTTAATGTGAGGTTAACTGGTTTTACGGTCATTAAAATAATCTTATATATATATATATATATATATATATATATATATATATATATATATATATATATATATATATATACACACACACACACACACATTTTTTCAGACGGAGTACGTGTTCATTTTGTTGCTCGTCGATACCGAAGTGAACAGTGTTAATCAACCAGGGGCTTCATGGAAAATTTTATTTAGCTCCGTTTGTGTTGGTCGCAGAAGTATTTCCCGATTCCAGTGTCAGCATCGATGTACCCCTAATAATAACGATGTGAAATATTTCTATTGTATTGTCTTGTTTAGAAGTGGACTTCTGTATTCCCCTAAAGAATTTTTGCAAATCTCTTTGGTTGTGTTTTTTTGGGTTTTTTTCCTTGCTTTTCCACTCTTTAGTCTCATCATAGTGTTCTTAAACTCACTTCCTAAACACTCTGGTATCTTTTTATCCTCTTCTCCAGATGGGGAAAAGGATCGCTGAACATTAGACACAATAATAAGGTAAATACATTAGTTAGAATGTTTAACTGGGTGTGCGAAATTGCTTTTAGCTGTATGATTCAACCAGAAACCACCAATAAATGAACTCTGGAACTCGATGAAACGTTAAGTTAAAGCTATACGGTTTAGACACAGAAATTATGCGGGCACAAACTTTTGCACGTCACTGGATTATTGATAGAAGTGCACAATGGCGTGTACTTGAAGTTCAGCAGGGAATAATTCAGCACTTGTTCTGCAGTTGGAATCCCAGGAGCATTTCCAACCTGCATCAGAACCCTAGGAACACATGGAGGATTCTTTTTAAAGAGAGAGAATTACAGAAATTGGACCAAAAACAGGTTTATTAAAACAGACTGACTACTGTTTTTAATCAAATGTTTAAATCATTTGAGCTATTAAAATCACTCACCAGGAGCAGCATAAAGAGACGATTATTTCGTATCATTGTCGCCACCTTGTGGAAGGATGGACAATTGCATACCGTGCTTCAGGTGGCGATTCTGAGTCGACTCACCTCGTCACAAATCGGATCCGTTTCCTTGGTTACGCGAACCATGGAGCGATAGTGGTGCCCGCGATAGGATTGCGGGTAGCGTAGTTAATTTTACTTCACAAGCAAAAGCTTTATAAATAATTTACGATAAAAATAACACTCGCTACGAATGACTACGAAAGGCATTTTTACTTCCGGATCCTCGTTGATCTCATGACGTTTCAGATAAGGGGCGGGGCTAAAAGAAGCGCTAGCGAGTAGTAGTGTGCAGTGAGTCAGAGGAATCGGTTCAGCTCACCAGTAAGAGCCGACTCTTTCGTCTCCCAAACGGCTCATTCCCTCAAATTTCGCGTCAAGCGATCAAAAACTCTCACTCTTTCCTCCGAGTAACAGCACAGCGTTACACTTGGCTCCAAATACCAATCCGGTTCTATTGTTTTCACTATACACTGAAGGCATTTGGGTTTGAGATTAAAAAAAAAATGAAGCTTTCATTTCCTGATATTTACATCTAGATATGTTAAACAGATTTGGTGGCAGAGTTCCATCATCGATAAAGATTAGCGAGAATTTTCCAGAAGCAGCCGTGCAAGCACAAGCCATGACACTACCTCCACGATGCATGACTGAAGAGCTTGTATGTTCTGGATCACGAGCAGATCCTTTCTTTCTCCACAGTTTGGCCTTTCCATCACTTTGGTAGAGGTTCATCTTGGTTCCAGAACTTTTGTAGAACATCTCTGTATTTCTTTGTGAATTCCAGTCTGACTTTCTGATTCTTACAGCTGATGAGAGGTTTACATCTTGTGGTATGGCCTCTATATTTCTGCTCTTGAAGTCTTCTTCGAAAGGTGGATTGTGAGACCTTCACTCCTGCCCTGTTGTTTTTGGGGTTTTCTTCACAGCTCTCACGATGTTTCTGTCATCAGCTGCTGTTTTCCTTCCTTCCGTTCCATGTCTGGTTGCCCGGTACGGCAGTGGTTTCTTTCTTTTTTAGGACATTCCATATTGTTGTACTGGCTATCCCCGATGTTTGTGCGATGTCTCTGATAGATTTCCTCTCTTTTCTCAGCTTCAAAATGGCTCACTTTTCTCCTATATACAGCTCTCTGATCTTCATGCTGGTTTATCCTTTTTAACAAACGCGGTCTTCACAGCCGAAACCTAGAGCTCAAACCAAGAGGAGACATTCAGAGCTATTAATTCTTTAAACAATCGATTTAACAGAGCACACCTGGGTAACGAGAAACACCTGTCAGTGACACGTTAGGATATTTTTGATCACTTGAAAAAAAAAAACCAATGGGTGCCATGTTCTAAGCCACACACCTAGATGTAAACATGAGGAAATGAAAGCTGAAATTTCTATCTATCAAAAGCACAAATCCAAGTCAGCAAAAGGAACGGCTTCAGAAGATGATCAATGTTTTGGAATGACCAGTCAGAGCTCAGATCTAAATCCTGTCCAAAACCTGTGGAAGGACCGGGAGAGGGCTCTGCACAGGAGATCCGCTCGCTACACAAAAACACAAGAGCGCTGTATTAAAAGCAAAAGGTGTTATTGGTTAAGGGGTGTGAATACTTATGCAACTTACAATCTGTTGTAAGTTTTGTCTTTCGTTCCTATCCGTCTTTCACTTGAACGCCGTCGTTTGCTGCGTCACGTTAAAAGGTGGAAAAAGATGCGAGAGGATTTATCTCCATTTCATTATTTTTGTTTTACACAACAAGAACCTGTGATTTTAACAGGGGCGTGCAAACTTTTTACATCCACCGCTGCTGCCCAGTGCCACCTCGGGATGAGCGGACCTTTACACACCTGAGGTCATGATACCAAGATGTCTGACTATAAATTCACACACATTCCCAGGCCACGAAGGTGTGCATTTTATAATGGAACGTTTACAAAACGAAACTTTCACACCAAAGTTATATTTTATAAAGATTTACATGTGGACTTAAAAAAATAAATAAATAAATAAAAAAAGATTAGAAACCCTAAATGATCAGCAGAGTTCAGGTTACAGGGCCGAGTTTCAGTCAGATGTGTGTGTGTGTGTGTGTGTGTGTGTGTACGTGTGTGTGTGTGTGTGCACTCGACCAAATATAAACCTCGTTTCTTGGCAGACGGACAGACTGCACCGGGGAGGAGTCTGATAGTCAGGAGCAGGACAGACTGAAGGACAAACACTCAGACGAGACACAGAACATACACCACGAGCCCAACAATAACAACCAGAAAACAGAAGAAAAAGCAGACGATCGTCTGATCTTCTGACCATCTGTCAGGACATACGAGTGAGTGCACTGGTTTTTGTAAGAAATAAAATACACCATCATGAGAACTTTCTTTTCCAGCAGGGTTCGTCTTCACACTCGATATGAAACGTTTCGTTCCTTCCTCACAAACACCACCCGCGTTAGAGAGCTTGCTTTTCTCTCCGTAGGACAAGAGTACAAACTTTAAAACGCTAAATTAATCCAGATAATCTGTTTAATCCTGATCATGCTTTAAAAAAAACAAACCAACAGGTGGGCGGAGGGAACGTCCTGAAGGACGGAGCAGGAGCCGGAGCAGGAGCAGGAGCAGGCCTCTGGAAGATCACACACTTCTCTGTTCTTGATACAGCAGTAAAATACGCAACACAAACGCTCCTCCGTTCTTCATGACCTTCTCTGGAGGTGTTTATATTAGACGTTAACGTGAAGTTAATATTTAGACGTTGTTAATTATTAAGCGTGTGTGTGGGTTTAAAACAAAGTCAGAGAATTAAAATAGTCTCTTATTTCAGTCTTAGTCTGATTTAACTGCATTCTCATGAACACCCAATAGGTGCAATTTTTTTTTACTGACCTACTGATATTACACACACACACACACACACACACACACACACACACACACACGCAGTATATATACACAGTATACGGCTAAAAGTATGTGCAGGGGTGCACATCTCATTCCAGGTTTCTTCTCCCTTTGCTGTTATACTAGATTTTGGGGCGTGGCTGTGGGGATTTGGGGGCGTGGCTGTGGGGATTTGTGTTCGTTCAGTTACAGGAGCGTTAGTGGGGTTGAGGTCAGGTGGTGATGTTGATGTAAGGAGACTCCAGTTCCAGTTCATCCCAAAGGTGATGAGTCAGTGGGGTTGAGGTCAGGGTTCTGTGCAGGACGCTCGAGATCTTCCAACCTTCACACACCACGTCTTCATGGAGCTCGCACTTCCTGTGTGTCGTGCGGGAACAGGTCTGGACCTCTTAGTTCCAGTGGAGGGAAAGTGTATATAACTCTACAGCGTACAGAGACGTTCTACACAACTGTGAGCTTCCAACGAACCACATATGGTCAGGTGTGACGTTCAAGGGCGCACATACTTTTGCTCATATAGCGTATGTGCTTGCTCAAACACATGATGTATTCGTGCATTAAACATTAATTTGCAGAAAACGGTGCCTTCATCTCTCCAGCACCTACGTGGTACAGTTTTATTTAAGAAACACTGAAGCACGAGAGCTGCTGTAAACTGATATCAAGAAATATCCGGCGGCCATTTTGAGTTTGCGCAGGTTAACGTGTCTAATTCCAGTTTTACGGAGATTAACGAGACTCTTTTTAATCGCTCTGACGCGAGGAAGAGTGTTTAATCTGCTCAGTAAACACAGCAGTGATGATGGACTGCAGTTTCTCGTCTGCTCTGCAGAGGAAATGGCTGCGTCTGCGTCGTCTGCGGTGGCTCGCCGCGTCCTCGCCGCTGCATCGCACGGAGGCCACGAGGGAGGAGGTGCACTCTTTCTTTTATTTTCAACTCTTTAGCGCTCTTGTCTTTACCGCTCAGCATCATCAGCACAGTCATAACAAACAGGTCCCAAAAATCCTGAAGGTGTACACTGTCTATTTTGATATTAATGTCTATAATATCTGTACTGTATTGGAGAATGCCACACATTTATAAAGGAGGCTTTTTTTATAAGGAAAACAAGATTAATGTGAAAATATTTTATATAAAGTTTGCAGGACTTGTATATAAAAAACATATTTAGAAAAATATACAACCAATAAAAACTAACTGTTGAATGCAGCATTCATCATTATGGGCACGTATATGGACCACCAAAAGGGACACATTTGCCACAAAAAATGTGTCTTACGCATAAAAACCGCCAAAATGCAATAAATTACATAATAGCGTTTGACAACGGTGTGTAAAAAAAAAAAAAAAAAAAAAAACCCAAAACATCATAAAAAGTAATTTAAAAACCTTTTTCTTTTCTTTTTTATTTTTTTTACCTTTAGCACATTTATTAGAGAATATTTATCATGTACGGGACGTTCAGTTGTTTTGCTTGTTATTGTATATATATATTTTTTTATATATATTTATTCACGCTGATATTTAAGGAAATTAGAGGAAGAATCCCAGCACGCTGAATCTTAAATTTAATCGTAGGTTAAATTTCTTTTCTTTCATTTTCGATCATGGGGTGTGTAAACATATGCACACCACCGTATAAAACTTTTACTGACGATTTAAATGTTTCACCAGAGCGCTGCTGAACGCTGGACCGTCATTCCTTTTTTGTTATAAGACACACGATTAAATTAAATGAATTATTTTCATTCTCCGACAAACTCGATTAATAACAGTTACACGATTCTAAAACACACCAGTGGTAAAGACGCTGTAGAATCCTTGCACATCGTCACAAAATCTTTTTTCTCCTTGTTTTTTATTTTAAAAAATTATTATTATTTTTTTTTTTACACATTGTCGTCAAATGCTACGCCGCAATTTACAGCATAAAACGTGAACATTTTTACACTGTATTAAAAGTAAAACCTTTGTTTAAAACCTGGTGACCCCTTTGGCCTTCCACATGAGTGTACAGTGTGCTCGTGATGCGCTGAGTGGCGTGTTTACCGCTTTTATTTGTTTGTTTGTTTGTTTGTTTGTTTATTCGTCTACGGTACACGCTTCATCCGGGTCCCTGATGGTTTAAATGATTAATTTGTGAATAATTTGGGGAAAATATAAATCAACTAGATGTGTTATAGAAGGTTCAAATAAATACAACATAAGATTAAAAAAAGCCTGTTTCAGAGCTGTTTAATAAATCAGTTGTAGAAGCTCAGTGATGGATTCTGAAACACCACTAACATGGTGATGATGATGAAGAAATGTGATTTTTTTAAAATGTTTATTTATTTTTGACACACAGTTAAGACGTGGAGGATCCTGACGTTCGTGCTGGCGTTACCAGGCGTGGCGGTGTGCATGCTAAACGCTTACCTGAAGCACCAGGCTGGCTCCCACGAGCAGCCCGAGTTCGTCCCATACCCTCACCTGCGCATTCGCACCAAGGTACGCACGGCGTCACTTCCTGTGCGGAGAGGAAACGAGGCCTGGAGGACAAAGGCAGGACCAGAGATCAGTTCACGGCGTGTTTATAGTGAACATCACGTCCATGTGCATAACAGAGTTAAAAAGATCATTAACATCAGACTGTTTTTTTTGTTGTTTTTATTTTTTTTAAAAAGCACTGATGATGCAGTTACAGTTAGAGGAGAAAAAAGTATTAGAAAATATTTATAATATATATATTTTAAGTATATATGATAATAATATAATAATCCGAACACGCTACATCTTGGCGTAGATTAAATTTATTTTCTTTAATTTCAGTCATGCGGGTGTGCAAACTTATGCACACCACCGTAAAAAAAAATACCACTGATGATTTTCACCGCCACCGATCGTTTACGCCTCCTCTAGACTGTGATTGGTCAGAAGGTGTTGATGAATTTTCTAGAACAGCAGCTCTGACAGCTGGTTTATTTATAATTAATTAGCGCACTGGTTCTGATCCGTTACAGTTTCTATAGTAACGGCTCGTTCACGGGGACTCGTAGACACTGAGGACTTCTGTAAGTAGAAACGTGTTTATGTAACATTTATGGAAGGAGTCTCCAGTGTCAGCGCTGTGTAACAGGCAGAGGTTAGCGTGTTGTGGTTTCTCTGTAAACTGCAGCGGTGTAAGAGGAATAAAACACTGGGGTCGGACCGTCGTAGGAAAGTAATCAACGTCAGGGTGGTAACAGTAAGATTTATCAAAGATGTGTGTAACAAATCTGTAAGTGTGTGTGTGTGTGTGTGTGATTCAGTGATTTACCGAGTTTCTCTCTCTCTCTCTCAGCCGTGGCCGTGGGGTGACGGAAACCACTCGCTGTTCCACAACCCTCACACCAATGCTCTGCCCACCGGCTATGAGCACTCGCATGACCACCACTGAGCAACAGCACCGCCCGGAGGCCACGTGTGGAACGGCGCAACCTAAACCTACTGCATGAACAGAAAAGTTTAACCTTGACTGAAATAAAAATTTAAAAAACATAACGGCATTAAAGTGGAGAGGCGTTTTTATTTTTCTTATCACACGAGGAAACTGGCCTCAGATATCTTAATACACTTAATACACTCTGTGTGTGTGTGTGTGTGTGTTTACAAAAATTAAGGAATGAAAAATAGAACATAAACTTTACTCTATCCCTGACATAATCGCACAACTGTACAACGGCACAAGCTACACCCGCGTATACATCTTATATTACAACAACATGAGTAAGGAAATGAAATCGCTCTTCGATGCAGCATCGTTAACGTATAGAATATATCACAGGTCCATATGACGAGTCATTCCTGAATGTTACGCTATACACGTGGTATTCAAAAATAATAATAATCATCATCATCATCATCATCATCATAACACAAACAATAAATCAGGAATGGCACATTTTACAAACAAAAAAGGGGAGTAACTGGATCACAACATTCATTAAAAAAAAAAATATCTGAAGCCAAGAAATATATATATATATATATAATATAATATAATATAAACTTCTCATTTATTCCTTTTGTTCTCAGCAAATAATGATCGCAAAATTATACTCTAATGCTTCTCTTCTTGAGGTTTATTCACACTGAAGACGACGAGAATAAACGTCATGAACATAAACAAAAACGGATTCTTCACGTGTTCCGTCTCTTCGGCAAATAAATAAACACGGAGACGCGGGGCGCGGCCGCTTAAAGAAAGAAAGGCGGAGAGAAAACGAGCAAAGCCGCGTCGTGCGGGAAGAGAAAGTGTGCAGTGCTGCAACATCCTGAAGGAAAAAAAAACAATACATATAAATTCAATTAATTCATTCAATTAATACACAGCTGTCAATCATTTTAATCGTATGCTGATCTGACAGTTTTATTTTGGGCGGGGGGGCGGGGACTGGTGTATTTTTTTTTTTTCGGAGCTCCTACACAAAAACGCCCGAACGAAGGTCCGACGCTGTACTGAGCATGTGCAAAAAAAGAAACACGTACACGCGACCTGAATCTGATGCCATCGATGCACAGCCGGATCACATGACAATCCAGAGCCAATCGCAGGACAACAAACATCAACGGTTCCTATATATCAGGGGTGTCCGATCTTCTCCGGAAAGGGCCGGTGTGGGTGCAGGTTTTCATTCCAACCAAGCAGGAGGCACACCTGATTCCAGCTGTTTCATCAACTGTTTCAGCAAACCTGCACCACACCGACCCTTTCCGGATAAGACCGGACACGCCTGGTCACGCCTGGTCTATATCCATCCATCCAGCGAGAGTTAGCGGTAGTAAAAATGACACTGTAGTGTGGATGGAAGACCAAAATGGAGAATTCAAATGCAAAAGGCTGTATCTGATTGGCTGAGATCTGACAGACCGAAGCATGACTGCAGGAAGGGCGGCGTCTTTAGGAGGTTTTACCAGAACTGGATTTGTTTATTTAGAAATCTGATCGCGCTCCTTATTTGTGCAAAAACTAAACGTGTTAAGTGTGAACAGACCTTACGCGGCGTAGTACCGGATCGAAAAGAAAACAAAAACAATCGCTCTGTTCGAGCGCAGTGTAAAGTCAGAGGAACGTCTACTCAGGTGCGTTTGTAAGTAACAGAGGAACTCGGGAGTCTGTCGGAACGTCGCTCCAAATCTCCGCCTTCGACCGATTGAAGTCCGGGTGAAAATTCCCGCCGGCGGTGTTAGCTCAGCGCGGCGGTGGCGAGACTCAGCAGGTCCTGGCGCAGTCTCTCGGTGCAGTCTGCCTTCCGGACCAGACGGAGGAGGCAGTCGGAGGAGACGGACGGAGGCAGCTGAGGACGCAGCAGGATGGACAAGCAGGACAATCCGAGTCGGGAGTAGGAGTAGCGCTGGGAGAACCAGTAGGCCTGAGGCAGGACGGAGCGCAGAGCGCCGCCCTCGTCCGTGGTGTCGGGAGCGCGGTGGCGTTTCTGAGTGCCAGGAGGTTCCCATGGAAATCGACCGTCGACTTCCGACGCCAGAGAGGACAGCACGGACACGCACAGGTCCTCGGCTGTCTTCTGTAACCCGGGAACCAAAAACCGGCTGGCTCCCATCATCACTTCAGCTAGAGGAGTCTTCTGAAACACCGCGTGACCTCCTGTCAGACCTCCGGAGACCAGCGAGGACAAAACGAGGCAGCGTCCGCCTCCGCCTCCGTCTCCGGTCATCCTGCAGCCGTGAAGGTAATGAAGCACAGGCAGCAGCAGTCCCCGGCTCACGTCTCGGATACGAACGGCGTCTACGCCGGAACTCTGCGCTTCATTGAACCTACCGCTCAGTAAGACACGGAAGTACTCCGACTCCGCCACGCCCACTTCCCCGGAAACCACTCCCCGATTGGCTGGAAGCAGACTCCCGTCGTCCAACAGGAAGCTCAGGTCGTGGTCGGATGTTTGGTAAAGACACGGACAGGAAGAAGAATCCGGATCCTGCCGCAGGTTTTCCAAAGCGCCGGGACTGTCCGGCTTGACCTTCGACCCCGCCAGGAGACTAGACAGGCAGCCGATCAGAAGAGACGCGTACAGCGAGTGACACCTGGAAGCGCACGCCTGTTCAGGTGGGCAGATCCAAGCGGAGAGGAAAGTTCTGCATTTATCGGTGCCGTCGTCTTCGTCCTCCAGACAGAAGAGCGGTTCGAGAGCTGAGATCAGACCGCCGCTGTCCAAAAGCAGCTTCTTCAGCAGGACTCGGTTGCTGCAGAAAAGGTGAACAATAAACACTGAAGTATTGTGGAATTAAAATAAATAAATGAAAAAGAAAGAAAGAAAGAAAGAAAGAAATGTCGTGAGTTGCGAGTGACGTAAACGTCCGAACGTGCGCGGACGCCGTGGCCGGACGTACCTGGTGATCAGCGGCAGAGAGAGGACGCAGTGGAGTTTATCGCTCTCTGAACCCGACAGGACGATGTGCGTGAGAACTCCAGAACCGAATCCGGTCTCACTCTGGACGCGCAGGTTGTTCAGCAGCCCCTGACCTGCGGGGAGAAAAGTTTAGAGACGCGCAAGCCATAATTAATAAATAAATAAATAAATAAATAGATAGATAGATAGATAGATAGATAGATAAATAACCCAGAAAATTTAAAATATCAATAATGTCAATGAATATGCAAGAATATGCAAATTAGACCTAAGACGAGACGTACCCAGCTGTCTGATTTTAGCCTTCACTCTGTCCGTCTGTCTCTCCTTCCCGCCTGGTCGGTCCTGGTCCCGGACACAGAGGTGGTGTCTGATGAGCGCGACGGCGCCGGTCCGGACCAGCGGCTGCAGGCAGTTCAGGTTGTAGCTGATCCTCAACAGCATGCGGCAGCAGCGTCCGCTCGGCTCGCGGTGCTGCGTCAGGTAGTAGAGCAGGGCGGAGAACACGGGCACGGTGATGAGCACGCCGCTCGGGTCCGCGGCGTGGGAGAAGCGAGAGAGCAGCAGCAGGATGGGAGACTCCGGCGCCCATGGCTCGGGGTGATACGGGTGCTGGAACACGGGTGTCTTCGGTATCGCCGGAGGTCCGTCCAAAGAGACGAGGCTGGAACGAGACGAGGAGGAGGACAGAGAAGACGTGCGAGCTCGCTTCCTCGGAGGGGACGAGAATTTACAGGGAGAAACGGGACGTTTGGGCTGAGGGGTGGAGGTGCAGGAGGGCGGACTAGGAGACGCGGGGACGGACAGACGGCAGGGTTTGGACCGGGCGGACGGAGAGGAGACGGGCTTCGGCTGAGCTGGTGATGGAGAAACATCAGCAGGAGTGAGAGAAGGTGAAGAGGAAGAGGAGGAGGAGGAGGAGGAGTAGGAGGAGGAAGGAGAGCAGGTGGGATGAGGAGAACCCGAATCTCCGTCTGAACCACAGGGCGACATCATCAGCTCCACTTCTGAAGAGATGAAACCCTCAGAGAGCAACCAGGACCTAAAACACCACACACACACACACACACACACACACACACAGCGTAAAAACACAAGCATATAACTCCGTCTTTATTAAATCCTCTTCATCACACTCATGTTTGTGAGAAGTTATGAGCGTGAGAGCTTCACCTGAGGCTCAGGAAGCTGGAGGAACCCTGCTCCTTCCCCACCTCCTCCTTTCTGCTCGCCTCAGGAGGAGGAAAGTCAAACGAGTCATAACACGATCCGAGCTCGGCGCACTGAGAGCTCGCCGAGAGCCCGGCGTCCATCTTGGAGTCGTCTCCCCGGGCGAGGTCGACGAGGCGCGCCGCCAGCAGCGGGACCAGACCGAGCTCCTGCAGCTGCTCCAGAGCCACCTCGTCGTACACGAAGTCCACGCATGCCAAGACGGCCAATCGCGTCAAAGGGTGGTTCTGATAGGCTGCCAGGAAGCCGATCAGCACCTCGAGTCCGCCGCTTTCCTTCACCTTCGCGCGGTTCACCGCTTCTTTGCAGCACAAACACAGAGCCTTGAACAGCACGCTGGATTTCAGCGGATCCTTTCTCGCTTCCTCCGCAAACTTCTGAATGACGCCCAGCGAGCCCACCAGGGGGCGCAGGCAGCCCTGAGAGCACAGGTTAGCGAGAGTCTTCAGCGCCAGCTCCTCCAGAGCCCCGCCCCCCTCTCCTGACGCCAGCGGGCCGAGTTGAGACAGCACCCCGGAGACAGACACCTCTCGGGCGCACTCGGCGCCGCAGCCCCGCGTCAGCTCGTGGAGAGCACGGAGACACGCCCGCCTCAGGCCCAGGGGGTACTCGGGGGCGAGAAAGAGCGCCACGGTGGGCAGGGCACCCTGGGAGAGCAGAGAGAGACGGTTGGAGGGCGTGTCCGAGAGGTAGAAGAGAGCGCGGACAGCTGACTGAGTGCGCTCGAGTATGGAGGACGACGCAGCCGGAGGAGGAGGGACGTTGGAGGGAGAAGAGGGAGACGATGGGGAGGTGGACAGGGACAGGCAGAGGAGGAGAGGAGGAACACCACCTGCGTGAGAGAGAGAGAGATCTAAAACAACAGAAACGCTTCCAAATGCAAACGTTCCAAAGAACTTTGAGTGGCAGGGTTTCATTTGATTGACAGGTGTTGTTGGCATTGGAGAAGGCGGGGTTAAAACGTAGTCACGGACCTGCAGAGTGAATCTGCGCCGAGCCCTCGGGGTCCATGGCGAGGTTCCCCAAAGCACGAGCCGCTCGGTTCTCCACCGTCTCCACAGACGCGTGCCTCTTCAGGACCGCCACTGAGAACAGGAATCATCACACACACACACACACACACACACACACACACAGAAAATACGATGCAATGAATAACAAAAATCTTTCTGTTCACTCATGCAGAACTTCACCGCAGAACTTCATCCCCAAACCATTCTTTTAAACGAAACATCTTCAGGTGTTGGCGTGTAAACGAAGCCGTGTGTCGAATCGCTCCCTTCAGTGACGGAACTACTTTTTCCAGATGGTAAGAACGTGTAGTTCTGATGGCGTAGGGATACCACTAACCCTTCAGGAGAAAGTTTTCGTCTCGTATTTGCGTATTTTCATCTGACTTGTGAGTTTGGGGTGAAGAAGGTTGTTCTGTTCTTTTCTCACTGCAGGGAAACGAGTCCAAAGTCTTATCCTTAGTAACCAGGACATAAACTACAAACGTAGTTTGAGAGACTCACCTACGAGAGGAACACCGTCCAGCCTCCGCACCTGAAAGACAAAATAACGAGTTCAATAAGAACTGTGCTTTACTTTAAAGTTTTATTTTTATGCCTTTAACTCAGTGAAGATGTTTATTACAAGACGTACTTCACTGTTAAATGTTGAGTGTTTTTGTTGATGTTTATCTGACAGCAGTTGTGTAAATGTGTAAAGGTCAGAGGTCATATGTTTAATTAATTAATTAATTAATTAATTAACTAAAAAAGCAGGGGATATTAATCGCCGTCCTGATTTCTCCCTCACCTCGGCTCGCGTCGCCTTCTCGGTGCAGCAGTTGGCCAGGATGCTGAGGGTCAGGTCCAGGATCTTCCTGGAGCTCTCTGGTCTGCGCAGGATGGCCAGTAGGGGGGGCAAACCACCCTGTGCCTGGTACCGCCCAATCCTGCTGCTTCCTCCTTTAATGTGGTGGGTGCGGATGGCCACCAGAGCCCTCCACTGGCCCGCCCTGAGACGCTTATCTGCGTCTCTGGAGGGTTTGGGGTCGGCGCAGGTCAGGATGTCCGCTCTGGGGATGGATTTGCTCAGCTGGACCAGGCACCATGACAGAGAGGACTCAGGGGACGGAGAGGACGAGTCTGTACGGCTACTGGGGTGCTTTTCATCCTGTTCTGCCCGGGTGGCCATGTTGGTTTTAATACACCCTACACACACACACACACACACACACACACACACACACACACACTCTTCTAATTTCTTTCTAGCAGAACCCTTTTATGGCCTGCTTAAAAAAAAGCTGCACATGATCCTGTGATTGGGATTAAACAAACAAACAAACAAAAAAGGTCCAAGACTGAAATCATAATTTAAAAAAAAAGAAAAAGAAAACTTGCAATAAAAAAAATCAGCACACACAAAAATACTACACTAACCAATTCCACCGGAAATACAGCGTATTACTGACGTCACCTTTCGAAAGTGCTGCTGGGAAATCGAGTATTTTTCACCGACCGCGTCCGCTCCATAAACAACAAGCAGGCCCGAGTTGTAGGCCCTCGAGCGAAGTACAAACTTAACGGCGACTAATTATCATTTCATATCTGGTTGTGTTTTGATGGTTTATCGCAGGTTGATTATGATTTTCCGTTATTCTGCCCTCCTCAGGCCCAGTTTCATGTGTTCAAACAAAAGCAACCGTCTCGGTTTTTTGCACCGACGCCATCTTTTATAGAACGACGGAAAGAGAAAAAAGGGGGGGAGCGCGCGCGTGTTATTGGCGTCTACCTCAGGTTCATGTGCGTTGTAGTTTTTAGGTCAGATTTCTCTTCGAGTGAAATAAACACGCGATTCAATTAGAAGTAGTTCGCGTTACATTCGTGTAAAGAACTCACAGTTTATTATGTTACGACAGAAAAGAGACCATGGTGTGATTCTGACGCTGGAAAATAAGTGTCCGTTCATAACACATCGACTACATTTCCCATAATCCTCTCCACGCCCTCGTCCTGACTTCAGGAGAAACCGCTGAGAAGCAGGTCGTTGTTATAATCATCGCTATCAGAGCCGCCGTTGTTAAACTCCACGATATCAGCGTCAACCCATGTAGCAACTTTAATCTAAAATTAAACATTTCGAACGTTTAAAGTGTCAGAATGGAGGTGGTTGAGTCTTTAGTCGCGGACAGCATCGAGGTGGAAAATTCAAACACCAAAGTTTCACCGCTGGACACCGAAAAGTCGAAAACTGGTAAATAAACATGGCGGAATCCTCAACTACTTGATTACCTTCTAGATAGGTGCACTACGTAGGGCGTGACATAATAAATCCCGAACGCTACGAAGTGCACTACTGGTGTTATAGAGCGCTATTCGGGATTTACACCGTGTTTCCTGTGAACAGTCAACTCAGCGGTGACTCTGAGCAACTACTTTTATTTCAAATAGTCCTTTCTATTTGTCTTTAAAATGACTTTGAAGATCAAATACAGAGTAGAACGGGATTTTAAACTAACATTAAAACAGCAGGAATATTTTACAGATCTGTACTTTTATAAGTTTACAAAACTACTATTGCAAATAATTAAATAATTTACCTCATAATTTACAAATAAATCTATTTATACTTACAAAACACAATTATAGTGTTTAAAAGTAGACATTTTCTCAATTTTTAATATGTTTATGTGAAAAATATTCATTTATTTAAAATAATAATGTATTGCATATAATGAGAACAATAATTACATTTGAATTTATATTTGAATATTTTCCCAATATTTATTAGGTTGATGTGTACACTGCACTGTGGAGGGGAAAAAAAAAGATTATTCTTTTTTTATGAATTCAGTTAATGCATTGTAAATAATTTCTTTAGTTTATTTTAAATAATTTATTTGCTCATCATAGAGCACTACAGAGCATCTCCTTTCAAAAGTGAGGATTCATTTTTTATTATTCATTTATTTATTTATTTATTTATTGGATCGTGTTTTTCTGGACCTCACAAATTTAATAGCATCCATACTGCAATATACTGTGTGTGTGTGTGTGTATATATATATAATATATAATTTTCATTTATATATATGTACTGCATGTACTTGTTTATCAACAAATACATAATTAACAAATTGAAACGGTTTTTTTTTATTGTTGCAGTTTATAAATTGTGGTAAAGTGAGGTTAATTAAATAAATATAAACTTTTTTAATATTAAAAATGGGGTACATTCGCCTCACACCTCCAGGGTTGGGGGTTCGATTCCCACCGTGGCCCTGTGTGTGTGTGTGTGCAGAGTTTGCGTGTTCTCCCCGTGCTGCGGGGGTTTCCTCCGGGTACTCCGGTTTCCTCCCCAGTCCAAGGACATGCATGGTAGGCTGATTGGCGTGTCCAAAGTGTCCGTAGTGTATGAATGTGTGTGTGAGTGTGTGTGTGAGTGTGCCCTGTGATGGATTATCACCCTGTCCAGGGTGTACCCCGCCTTGTGCCCCATGCTCCCTGGCATCGGCTCCAGGTTCCCCGTGACCCTGAAAAGGATAAAGCGCTATAGAAAATGGATGGATGGATAATATTAAAAATCTAAATTTTAATCTCTCGTTTTTTTCTCTTTCCAGAGTTCGTGTGGACGTTACAGGCCACGTGGCACTTGGTCCGTGTTCGTCTGGAGATGGAGCCGGAGTTCGATCAGCCGGTGTGTAAGAAGAAGAGACTGTGGGAGGGTGTGGCCGAGCGAGTGACGGCGAGGCTGAGAGCCGAGGGCTACGCGGACGTCCCGGCCCGAGCCTTCGAGTGCGACCTGAAGTGGAGGAACATGTTGGCGACGTACAGGAAGAACGCAGAACGCGCTAAGCGCCTCGGAGCTCACGGCGTGCACTGGGAGTTCTTCAGGGCCATGCACGAGGTTCTCGGCCGCAGCTACGAGGAGATCGAGGCTCAGCGCAAAGCCAAGCTGAGCAACACCAAGCTGGGGAAAGCCATGGCGAGTAAACACTACACACCCATCCTGCCCACACCCACCCTCACAACCCCCTCCCCCAGCCACGCCCCTTCTCCCGCAACCGCCAGGCCTCCCCAGGACGTTCTGCAGCTGTATCTGGAGCTCCAGGAGCGCAAGCTGAACATGTGGGCTCAGCAGAAAGCGCTGGAGGAGAGGAAGATCGAAGCCATCAACAACCTGGCGCGTGCCATCAGCAGCCTGGCGCAGGACGCAGTGGCCACGCCCAAAAACGCCGCCATCTCAGACTCACTCGCTTCCCTTTCCTCCCAGCATTAAAGACTCGGTTTATTTGTTCTGTACTCATGCTTTAGATCCTCATCTCCAGTATTTTACTTCCTGATTCAGCTGCTCAGGTGTGTGTGTGTGTGTGTGTGTGAGAGTGTGTGTGAGAGAGAGACACCTCAAAGAAATATCAGGAAGAAATATCAGCTTGGGTATTATTTCAGGAACGTTCTAAAATCTGATTGACTTCCCTTTCACCTGTGTGTTTATTTAACTTTTTTTTTTTTTTTAAATAAAATGTCATGCTCTTGGTCTCGAGCTCGACGACTCACGTTCACAAATCCACCAACACGTTAACAATTAAACATTAAACAACCCAACATTCTATAAATATGCCCTGCCCCTTCTTCACTGGGTGAACCAGCATGGCTGCTCATTTGCATATCATTTGCATATCATTTGCATATCAAAATCAGGTTTAGCTCTTTCTGACGCTTCTTCAGTACACCTGGAACTTATGTGCCTTCCATGAAAAGTTTTAATAACAACGATATTAATAAATAAAACCATGAGCTATATTAAAGTTCCAGCTGAAGCGAGTCTGTCGGTGTGTAGCGACGTGCGCGAGAGCGTACACCATCAGAACATTTACGTTAAATTCACGAGCTCGGTCCGTTATCAAGCCGTAACGTCGTTTGTAAATGACGAGCTTTTATTATTTTTAAAAACGTTCTTTAGAACATTCGACATGGTTTTTATTCTGTGTTACAGAAAGGAAACTTTTTCCACCGAACACTCGCATCTCCTACACACAATAATACAGAAATACATTTCCTCTGAACACACGAGGCGAGCATTAGGATATAAAACAGAACTTTAAAAGAGGGAATCCGTCACATGACGCGCTCATCCAGAAGTTCGGAGCGAACAGATTATTGTGGAACAGTGTCGATGAGCAGGAACGTCAGGAGGAACCTTCTCTCGTCTGCAGCGCCGTTCGGACGGGGTTCGTTTTCAGGACACACGTCTGTGATGACGATCGTCGGTTCACACAGGAACGTGCCCCAATTCCCGTGTAAAACTAACCCCGTCTGAATAGGGCTTTTCTGCTGCTTTCTTCTCCACTACGGCAAATTTATCATGCCAAGGAAAGAAAAAAAAGGGAAAACACCGCCGGGTGTTTGTGACGGGTCGAAACTGAGGCAGAGAGATTTTACACGTGCACACGTGATCCTGTGGCGTGTGAGAAACTGGTGCTTTTTTGTTTTTTTTGAGAATCATGGAGATAATTTTTTTAAAGGTCAGAGGTCAGCCCCTCAGTGCACCTGATCAGCGAGTGTCTCCTCGTGTAAGCGTGTTCGTTGTGTATGGGAAATGCTTTTAAAACGATATCAAGTTCCACTTTCGTGTGCGGCGACGCGGAGCGAACCCGAGTCAGACTGCAGGAAACCAGCAGGTGAAGAGCGGAGGACGTGACCCGAGGACGTGACCCGAGGACGTGACCCCTCTGAAAGTTCAGCCCCGCGCTGTGGCAATAATTGAACTGTTCACATCTACGAGTCTTCATTTAAAGAGGTTTATTTAATATTTAATTCTATATATTTGTAAAATTGTTTAAAACATTTTCCACATTTCCTTCCGCATTTGTTTTAAAGTTAAACTCGATCCATTTTCGGTCGTACGGTTGAAAGTGTAGATTTTCTGAGATATCCTGAGATATTTTTAAGGATTTTTTTTGTTACAAAATGTTTAAAAAAAAGTTGTTTGTTTATTTTTTATTAGAAATGAATAGAATTATTGTGTGTTTTTAAATTTATTGCGGTTTTCTGTTGTTTACTTTTGTAGACATTAAATAAAAATATCATCAACTCAGGTTTTTCCCCCTCACGTTACTCCGACTCCACGGCACCGTACAGCAGATTAGCGACCGTTTCTCTCAGTCTGACTCCAGCTTCATCTTTCGTTCCCTCCTCCTCCTCCTCCTCCACGTCTGCCCCGGTGTGGTTCCCCACCTGCCCCTTGATGACGTGGCCGGCGTGGAGCAGTGCGTTATGAAGTATGCAGCAGGTCAGCACCACGGCTCCGGCCCGCTCGCTCTTCCCCATGTCCAGATAGAGGAGTCTTCCGAAGCGCTCCTTCAGGTCGGCCACGGCCTGCTCCAGCCTCCTCAGGTGCGTCTCCACCGCTGTGTTGTAGAGGTTCTCCTGCGGGTTCTGTGCGGGACGGAACGGGGTGAGGATGTGCTGCGTGAGGGGGTATCCCGCTCCGGCTAGCAGGCAGGTTCCGGGAGGGAGGAGCTCCGGGTGCTGCGCTAGTCTCTGACTCAGAGCGCCGCCTCGGTTCCTCTGAGAACCTCGGCTGACGCTGCAGTGGATGAAGCGACCTTCTGCGTCGCACGCCAGCTCCAGGTTTAACCACGAGTCCGGGTGAGGCTGCTTCCTGAGCCGCTTGGCGTGCGGAGCACCGCGCTCCGAGTCCCGCTTGCTGGCGGGAAGGCGGATCGGGATGCAGGTGTGGCCCAACACGCCCAACACTTTAGGGAGACCCTTCTGCTCGAGCTTCTCATCCCAACCCGGCCAGCTGGAGAAGGTGAGCAGGAGGTCCGACGCCTCCTGACCTACAGACAGGAAGGACCCAGCTGTTATTAGAAATGAACTTGGAGTCTGTGTCACTTCTTAAAAATTCCTAAAAATATGCTTTTTTAAACTTCTGCAAGTGTGTCCACTAGGGGGCAGTTCAGAGTTACGAGTTTTAGTCAGGCCCGTTAGATTCTCATCAGTGCAGCGTGATTAAACTACCTGACTGAGTAACCACAAAGTCATGACCCTTTTTAAAACCCATCTCTACTGAGGGTGCAAATACTTCTGGAACTGACTGTAGCTATGTGACAGGATCATCAACTGCTTAAACATCTTTAAACACATGTCGGTACTGAGCCGCATTAAAATCCCATTAAAATCCCATTAAAATCCCATTAAAACGTCGTCCCAGGTTTCTATTCTGTGTGTAAAGGATGGTCAGATGTCGTGGCAGTGTTGGGACAGTGTAGGAGAGTGTGTGCACACACACCGGTGGGCCAGCGGATGATGTGAGCCTGCAGTGTGTTGACTCTGTGGCAGAAGGAGAAGAAGATGCGGTGGATGTTCCCTTTCTCCAGGCGGAAGGTGGAGGACACGGAGCGATAGCTGAGACGAGTGGAGAGCAGCGTGAGAGACAGGAACACCGTGTGGGACAAGGACAAGCGAGCTCTCCCCGTCAAACGCCTCTGACTGTGACCCCACTTCAGCTTCTGTAGAAGAGACGTGATGTACTGAGAGAGAGAGAGAGAGAGAGAGAGAGAGAGACAGAGAGAGGTTAACATCATACATTAATGGTAATATACATTACAAATACACTGTTTAATGCGTTTTTACTGCCCAGAAGGAGAGGGAGAAAGACAGGCAAAGCAAGAAAGACAGACAGGTAGAGAGAGAGTCAGACAGACTCTCAGACAGAGTTGGTGAAAGAGAGGGGGAGAGAGAGACTAGAGACAGAGA